>NW_010188469.1:0-1485 GCF_000695765.1 Mesitornis unicolor
CGGTGATGCACGGTCCGTGGTACGGTGCGTGGTACTGTGCAGGGTGCTGCATGGTGCACGGCATGGCATGCTGCATGCTGCAGGGCGCTGCATAGCATGGGGCATGGGGCATGGTGCATGGCAAGCAGCACAGTCCCGGGCATGGCACGGTGCCCGGTGCTGAATGCTGCACGGCGTGGTGTGGTCCCACGGCACGGTACCTGGTGCCGTGCATCCCCAGTGCGTGCCTACATCCCTTCATTCCCCCGGCTGTACGTGTGTCTGTCGGAGACGTCAGTACGTCCAGTGGAGGGGGTCTCCTTGTCACTGTCTGGTGCTGGTACTCTGTGCCAGAGTGGGTTTTGTTCCCGTCTGTTTGTCTGTGTCCTGTCGGTCGCACGAGCTCTGTCCCGTCCCTCTGTGAAGGGAGAGTCAGCGAGCGGAGCAGGTGCTTCAGGAGTGAATGGCTATGGTGGTTTATCTGGGCTAATTCAGTAGGGTATAGGATTCGTTGAAATATTTAAGCTTTATAAAATACTTATGTATTCTTAGTTTCAAGCATAGCCATGTGGCAGAGAGATCCACAGGTTAAACCCTTCACACCTGAAAACTTTGTGTGTTTACTGTCTCATACGTTGCCTTTTTGTTCTGGCGTCTGTCCTACGTGGCAAGAGAGAAGTAGGGGCTGTGCAGCCCACTCCCATTTAATACGGCTTTGACGCCGTGACTGTCACAGCAGCATCCGAATGCTTTGGTGTACGCAGCAGCACCCCTCCTGCTCGTCTTCTCCGTGGACAGGCTCATCAGTATGTCTCTTCCCAGGAAAATCTTCCCAGGCCTCTAATCCTTCTCCTTTTCAAGCTCTTCCCATGTGTCTGTCAGCCAGTTCCTTCTCCCCTATCCCTGTACCAGCTTTGCCCCTGTGGCTTTATCCCTGTTTTAACATCCGCTCCTTGTCTAGACACTCCACAGCTAAATTATTCTCAGCCCAATGGCCAGGGGATTAGGGAAGAGCTGAGGAGATGGATGCAAGGCCTGATGGCTGTCTCTGTGTAGCCCCTTGCCCACAGAGCTGGGCAGCCTGCTGTGGCCCTTCTGGCTCATATTTATTGCAAAGGGGCAGCATGAACTGCTCCCCTCTGCCCCTTGAAGACGTGCCAGATGGGTTTTTCTCAGCAAAAGAGGAAAGCTCCTGCACTGGCACTGTGAAGGAGCCTTTAGGGGTCGGGGGAAGCCCCATTGGAGTCCTTAAAGCAACATGTGGGAGATGCCATAGCTGCCAGCGTCATGGGGGCATGCCTGCTCACTTCCCTTCAGCGTTCGTTTAGCCTAGGCTGTTAGTACGAGGTAGAGTGATTTAGGTGAGCTGCTCTGTTTACTGATGTGCTGGCAGAGAGCAGGGAGCTGTGAGTCCGCACAGGTCGACAGGCTGTGGATTTTTCTGGCCTCCCTTCGAATCTGGCCTGCTGGCATGATGCTTCTATTACTGAAAATTACTTCTAGCAG
>NW_010188469.1:1516-22565 GCF_000695765.1 Mesitornis unicolor
CGTACACCCAACAACCAGGAGATACAGTCGGATGAAGGTACCCTTCATTCAATTTTCTTTATTGTTGGGTTTTTTTTCTTTCCCTTTTTGTCTTGTGTTCTTCTTATGGCAGCCCAGGCAGTGATGCCAGCAGGCTGGGCGCTTCAGCTTGATGCTCATTAGCAGAATTCTCCCTGATATTAATTTTAAATTTATCTTACAAATTTTTACCCATTTCTAAGTCTTTTTGGGTAAAGATGCCTAAAAAAAAAAATAAAGAAAATCTTTAGTCGTGTTTTACACCCTTGAGATCTTTCCAGACTGCTGGCTCGTCCCCTCCCCATCTTAGTCATCCCATACTGTGCTAGACAAATTTAGCTCCTAACCTTTCCTTATAAATCAATCCCTCTGGCCTACCGGCAATTTTTGTCTCTCTTCTCTGAACTCCTTCTGCTGTGGGTGATAGAAAAGCCAGGACAGATCCAAGTCAGTGTCCATCCAGCCTTTCTCCCAGAGGTTGGTTGCACAGAGCAAGGGGCAAGTGGCCTCTAGTGGCCAGCCATCAATTAAGGCACTTAAAGGGAGCACCAGTGCTCCTAGGCCGTGGGCTCTCCCTTCCCGAGAAGGCAGGAGAGCCGGCAGGGTTAGGGTTGGAGAACGTGCCCCCCATCCTCGCCCCTCTCTCGACCCTAAAGCGGGGGGTCCCACTGGTAGCTCTGCTCCCAGGCCTCCCCGCCTCGGAGACCGGCTCAGGGTGCCCGTGCATCACGTCCCACTTTCACAGGGCGGTGAGCAGGGGATTGATGGAAACCCTACGGGTACCTTGCAGTCCCCCTGAAATTTCAAAGCAAGTCCCGAGGGCTCTCTTGCTTTCCTGGTAGTACAACTGTGTTGCTTTTAGCTGTTCAGCAGCGTCATTAAAGTGACATTTTCTGCATGTTTCAGAAAACGCTGCTTTGGTGGATAAAGAAAGATTGAGCGCTGGATTTTCCCTCCCTTTTAACTTCGTTTAGGCAGGCAGGCTGCAGTTTTAAACTCATACTAACATCCTGCAAAGCTGGAGCCAGCAGAGGTCATTGCCTCCAGCAGGTCCCAGGCCATGGGTTTCCTAACACCCCTGCAAGCCTCTGCGAGCTCCAGGCAAACCTGCGCTTGATGTGAAACAAAGCACATTGTTTCACAACATTGCTGCTGGTTTGCAGTTTCCTTTGGAGGCCCCACAAGGCACAGAGTGGCACAGCGGTGGAGCTGAGCATTAGCCTTTCTTTTGTAAAATTACCTTTACCGTTTTGCTAGTTGTTAGGGATTCTGCTGCTACAAGAGCTGCTGTCCAAAGCATTTTACTCCCTGAAGTAGTAGTGCTTGTAGCACGTTTTAGCCTGCAGTCTGTGGCTGTGGATATTGTGTTCCTCACAAATACCCAGTCTGCTCTTTAGCAGTCGTGGTGCTGTGGCCTTGCACGGCTGCAGAGCCAGGTTCCTCCGCCAGCCCTTCCCCCTGGAATTAAGTGTTCCCTGCCTTCAGTTTCAAATGCGCTGCTGTTTGCTTTCATGGAATGATACCCTCTTCTTCAGTGAAATGTGAAAGGAAACAAAAGCCATGTCTTTCCCTTTCCTCTATCATGTGTCCTACTAAAAAGCAGCGCAGTCTCTGCTTACAAATGATTTCCAGACCTTTCTCCTTTTTTCTGCTTTCTCTTTCAGAACTCTTTTGCTCTCTTTCTTGGAAAACAGGGTGTGAAGTTGAAGATTGCAGCTTGAGACCTACAGAGTGAATTGGGTATTTTCATTCTTTTTTGATCTGTTCCTTATGGCCTGGACTCTGCATTTGCTTTTTAGATGTCTATCTTGGCAGCACATTTCTCTTGAGCTTTTCAGGTCTCATTGAGGGATGCAATTACTGAAGAGTCCAATGAGGTGTGTTTGAGGGGTTTCTTCCATTAAGTTTTGCCTTGTTCCTGATAATTAGGAGCATGGACCAAGGGACGATGCTTCATCAGTGGTCACATTAGCTCCTCAAAAACTTGCCTGGATGGCCCCAGGCTTTTTGGGTTGAATAAGTTAAATGGGTACCTTCAGGTAGGCAGAGTAAGCAAAGACTGTAGTAGCACCTTCTGGAGATCTTCCAAGATAGAAAGGGATGATAAAGTGGTATCTGGTATCAGCTTTAGGCCATCTGTTTTAGTGGCCTGTCTTGAACACTGCCCCATTCTAGGTTCTTCAGATGAGATAGTAAGAAACCCAGCAGATTACTAAGGTATAACCTATAATACTTCTTCTAAAGCTTTCATAGCTGGAGAAAAGCTTGTTCTGAAAGATGAGGTTAACTTCTCTTAATTTTCTTTGTCATCAATATGACAACTTGTTACCTGGAGAGATGGCTCTGACTTTGCAGTTTTTTCCTCCTCGATGACATCACTGAAAAAAATGTTTTGTTTTGCCAGGTTTGAATTCATTTGTATTCCACCCTTGTCGTTTTAACGAATGTCCCTTTTCTTGTGCTGCGATGAGAACACTTTGCTTATGTCTGTGTTCAAGGCACTGTGCATATGCTTACATCTCCTCTCCCTCTTCATACGAGTTCAGGTGGGTTTTTGGAGGTCAGTATCTTCCCAGTGCCAGTCTCTGTGGCATCTCCAACTCTTCTTGGGGTGCAGCCCATGCTGAATCTAACCTGTGCTGTTGTGGATGATGTGACTACAGTAATTTCTTTGTTAGTCTCCATCTCACTCCTTGTCAACTGTGGCACCTCATTGCCTTCTTTGCTTGCAGCTGCGTATTGAGCAGAGCACTCCCTTGAGCTGCCCGTGGGGTCTTCTGTGTCCCCTACCCACACCAGTGCAGGCAGGGCATGGATCTGCAGTCTGAAGGTTGGCCTCTTCCCCGTAACGTGTTGCTTTGTGTCTCAATGCTGACCTTTTTGTCCTTGTGCCATCTCTCTGGCCTGCACAGATCTGCCTGAGGTTCCTCCTGCCTATTTTGAGATCTGCCCTATTAAAGCTGGGTGGCACAGGACCGCTCCTCTGCCTGCTCCTGGCATGCCCTCCCAGCACCCCCTCTCTCCAACTTTATCCTTCCCCAGCGGTCAGTCAGGCCCTCCTTTGCACAGATGAGCCAGTGCAGAGGTGGCTGAGCAGGAAGCCTTTCCCTCTCCCGCACAGCCTGCGCAGGAGCCACACGTGGCTGCTGTCTCTGTCAGCCCCTGCACCCACCAAGCACCAGGTTGTGGTGCACCCTGTCCTCTTCTGCCCTGTTGGAGCCACAGCGTGGGCTGCGCTGCTTTCGCCCCCTCACTGCAGTGTGAGAAGGGACAGCCCTGTCCTGGCGATGCCAGGGAGGTTCCCTGAGGGCTGGTGAGGTGACCTCTCTGGGTTAGGAGCCAGGGGCGTTGAGGGCAGTGGCCAGCAGTCTCCCACGACATTCCCTTGTCCTGCCCTCTCTCCACAGGTTATGCCACTCTCCAGGTTTGCTGGGTGCCTGCCGGTGAAAGAGAAGGGTTGATATTTTGCCCAGGCCCTTAGGTCCTGAACCAAAATGGCAGCTGGAGAGTCCCCTCCCGTAGGAGATGTCTTCATCGACTTGCAGCAGGTGAGGTGGGAATCCAGCAGCAGCGGTTTTGTCTCTTCCCCGGGGACTGTGCCCCTGCCAGGCTGAGTGCAGGACCCGTGTCCTGGCAGCCTGCTGCAGCAGGAGACACAGCCGCCGCTCAAAACCCCGCCGCCGCTCACCAGGGTCAGGTCTGCATGAAGGGTGCCCCAGGGCTGCCCACGAGCCCACATCCACTCTCTGTGCAGATAACAAACTGGTCCAGAAATGACCAGAGGTTGCTCTGCGGGGTCCCTGTGCCTTCACCTGCCGTTGTGGGGGGTAGGCAAGTAGCAGGAGGAGCTGGGCGGCTTGCAATTGGACTCCCTCCTTTTAGGCTGAGCTTGGGACCCCTATGCTGAGGTGAGAGGAGAAGCAGGCTCACCACAGATACGGAGCTCCTCCCAGAGCACAGCTGGGAACAGCTGGGGGATGCAGGGAGCAGCACAACTCGGCTAAAGCCGCCTGGCTCCCTCTTTCCACCCAGCACAGACAGATTTGTCACAGTTGGGCCTCCTCCTGTTTCCATGGAAACACGGGAGTCCACAACAGCTCCGCACTAGCATTTCAGCTACATTGACGGAAAATTTTACCAGCTGCAGCTGCTTGGGAGGCAGAAAGGACAGGAGTCAGCTGGCGATGCTCTTCTCAGAGCGTGTCCACTGGCAAAAGGCAGAAAAGAGCCCATAGCCTGAAATGGGAGGAAAACAGGCAGAAAAGCCTGAAGAAGGCATGCCAAGGGGAAAGGGGGGCTCCTAGGATGCGGAGGGGAGGTGGGGAGGCACACGGTGGTCGCTGACCTCGGGGAAAATATGGAGGAGGTCTAAGAAAATGAGGGATGACTGAGCGAAGGGAAGGCCAGAGGGCAGAAGTTAGATGCAAGGAGAGAGAAATTCCAGTTAAACAAAAGCTACGCATCTCCTCTAGTAGGAAATTCAGGCACTGCCATAGTCCCTGGATACCTGCCACTCAAGGGAGGTGTGGAGGACCACTAAGGTCTCTGCTGAGCATGATGTGGAGGTTGCTGATCTGTTCTGGCCCTTGGTTTCGAGCAGAGCTGCACCTCTAAGTGAGGAGCTCTGCCCCAGCCCTGTCGTGTGGAGCCTGCTGCTCCTCAGCAAGCCCAGCACTGTTTGCGAGGCAGAAGGACCCAGAGGGCCATAGGGGTCTGCAGTGTTTGACTCTTGTCTGGCGGTTTCTGTGCAGGGCAGAGATCGCGCAGAGAAAGCCTCTCCTGGTGCCGAGGACGATGAGGACTTGGATAAGACTTTGTCAGTCGAGAGATTTGGGGACCTGATAAGCAAGTCAGCATCAAGCAATCTGGAGAAGCAAAGACGCAGCTACAGTGAGAGAGATTTTGAATGTATGTAGGTTTGAATCGTTGTACCCACTTTCACCCTCACCAGCAACCCTCACTCAGCCCCATGTGCTCTGCAGCGTTGTGCTGGGGCCCTGCAGATCACGTTAGCCTGCTATTCCTCCTCTGTTCAGAGCGTTCCCAAAGTGCTACACACACCCAGTTCAACACCAGTGCCCATGGCCTCTTCCCAGTCTGTTCTGTGTTCTGTCCCCAGAGGCATAGCCACTGCCCAGCCCGTGCAGCAGCAGAGCTCAGCCTCGGGTCTTTGCTCACCTCCTCACCCAGCATCCAGGACCTCTGCAGCCACTTCCCCCACCTTGAAATTTCCAGTTTGAAACGATTTTTCTTCCATATGGCTGCAAAGAAACATCCAAATATGGCCAAAAGCCAGGCTGTCCTCCCCAGTCTGAAAGCAGATGGCTCCAGTCAGACATGCCTGTGTATTTCTAAATAGTAACCATGAAGCCCTCAGGCTTATCTGCTCAAAGAAAGGTCTGCAACATGAAAATGGGGTGTGAATTTAAAATGCTGTAACTATCTCACCTGAACTCGTCTGATCAATGTGTTTATTTGTCTAGCTGCCCTTCCATGGTGAAGGCAACCAGTCTGTCCAAACTCACTTTGGCTGTAAAATGAGAGCGTGCCCACAAGAGTGGCCATAAGCTATTGCCTGGTATGGGTGGGTTGTGGTAACAGCAGTGAAGGGCAGGAAGCAGAGGCCCCCAGCCATCAGCCTGGTTTTGTGGCAGACAAGTAGCAGTGCCTGGAAGAGTTTCCCACTCTGCAGCTCTCCACAGTCAGATACTGCTTATTTTCCAGCTTAGCTTTGATGCGATACAACCTCGGGAACATTATGTTCCAAGTACATCACCAGGCTGTTTTCTGCTTGGCCACTCGTTTCCAATGGCTGTTGTAAAAGTCTGCCTGTAAAAGTCTATTACTGTAGTGCGCCCCAGCTGCTATTTTCTGCTTGTGCCATTTCTGCACAAGAGGCTCTGTTCAAATAACACTTTCCACCTGAGCATGCAGTCGCTCGCGCACATGGCTGCAAGGTGCTGATAGCTTTGCTGTGGGGCGAATACCTGTCCTGTGCTGGTAGGACTCAGCTGCTCCCAAGCTCTGCCTGTGTGCACAGGTGTGTGTGTTGGCTTGGAGGACACGGATGATCTGCTTGAGCATGCATGGCAGAAGCTTCTTTGAAAACTTGACTAGAGATTTGTACTGTTTGGGGTTTATTTTCTTCTTAATAGGAGAGTCCTTTTTTCTTTGTCAGAAAGAAGCTTGTTTTCCTCTGAGGTCCTGATGTATCCCTGTTATCTAGGACTACATCAACCCTGGTTATCAGAAGTTTTATGCAGTTGGTATTCATAAAGCTGGAAGATCTGGTTAGGTCATCAGACTTTGAAAGACAACATATGAGCCCATGGAGGTGAATGTCCTCTGGGTTTAGAAATGTTTCCTGCCCTGTTCAAAGCCAGCAATTCCTAATGTGAAGGCTCTTCCTTCTGGGCTTCTTATCCAAATTACTTTTTCATCTCTCTCGTATCCAGTTCACTGAGAAGCATAGTCGAACATCTAGGACACTGGTTTGGCAATAACTTTCCATGCGGCCAGACAGTGCAAGGAGGGGAGCAGGGAAGGAGGGCAGGGGCTGGGGACACAGGAGTTGCAGGAGGACAGTGAGCAAGAAGAGGGAGGTTGAAGCCTTCTGTGTTTGGGAGAGGTCTGTTCTTCCCACCTCTGCGGAGATGTGATCAGTTGACTCAAGGGGTGCTGGGTGCAGGGGTGAAGTGCAAGGCTACCCTTTAAACCTGTGTTAGACGAACCACAGACCATTGCTGCCCTTCCCCGCAGCCCAAGGGTTTGCTTTCCTTCTGGTCCAAAATGTGAACGTTCCTGTCTTGGGCTGATGTGAACAAGGCAGAAGGGAAAGATGGGCTGTGTCCTCACCAGCAGCTTTGTGCTGTAGAAGGAGCAACAAGCGTACAGCTGGGGCCTTCCTTGCTGCTGCTTAGGTGAGAAATTTATGCCTGACCTATCCGTGGTGTGCAGAGCAGCACCACAGGAGCGCAGCAGCAGGGCAGGAGAGTCTTTGTGCCAAAAACTGTGGTTGAAAGAAGGTACACCTGGTTAAGTCAAAGAACTAGAGAGCACTTTGGAGGAAGAAGTGTTTATAAATAGAGCTCAAACTCTTCTTCTAGCTTGCCGATGTCTGCCCATTCCCCGTCTCCTCTAATCTTGCCACAAGCCTCTCCTGCAGAACTGGGGGGGTGTGTGAAATATCCCTGCTGTTCCCAAGGGGGGAAACAAGGGAGAAAAGACTTGAGAAACCAAAGGAAAGGAAACATGACAGCAGAACAATGAACCTGCCTGGCTCTCCCAGGGAGAAGGTTACAGCTTCCATTGAAAATGTCCTTTGAAGGTGGTTTTCACTATAAACAGATTTTGCTGCCATGTCACAGGAAAGCTGGGAAGGAACCAAATCAAAACAGACTGGAAACAATTCCTCAGGAAGAGCTGCTGAGCAAAGCCCCCTTGCAAGGGGGCTGGTGCCCCCGTGATTTCAGCTGCTCCGGGTGCAGCCCGAGGGTCTGCGCATCCTGCAGGCTGTCCATGGGAGGCTTTGTGCCTGCAGACAGGGCTGGCAGAAATGGCTTTACTCTCTCTTGCAGGGAGATGCTGAGCTTACCCTGTTCCCTGCACGGTGCATTATCGTTGTTTTTGAGTGAAGGCTCAGAAATGCCATTAATTTCTTCTCACACTCTAATTCCCGTGACACCCAGGTCAAGTCTGTATAAATTTATCTTCGTAGATTAGTTCAAAGAAAAGTCCTTCTGCCCTGTTTTTTACCCTGGTTTTTAAAAGACGACCTCCTAATTGAACCTGCATCTCAGAGACTGGTAGGCACAAGCCCTCACAGTCCTTGGGATGTGGACTTAGGTTGCATCTGCACTAAAAGGCTTGGTCTGTGGTTCCTGTGGGTATGCAGGAGGGCCTTTCTGCCAAAGCCTGGGGGATAAACAAGGTGCATCTATTTAACTCAAAGAACACTATGCAGGAAAGAAATGTTTGTAAAGGGCCCAAATCATGATTGTTTGAGGATGCGAGAAACATTTCCCCACGAAGGGAATGGTGCCTCTGGCAGGCCACTGCAGCTCTGCATAGCCATGCTAATGGCTTTTGGCAACACTGGGAGAGGTGCCCTGCCTTCCCTAAGGCCGTGGGGCTGCCTCGGGGTGGTTAGGCAGTGCAGGAGGGCTGCCTCCTCAGCCACCCCAGGCTGGGCTCAGCCTGCCGCACCACTGCAAGAGCTCTGCTATGTCCCTGTGGGCTGGTGGCTCTCCTTGCCCTTCCTGGCCCTTGATCTCCAGACCATGCTGTTTCCTGGAGGGGCGCCTGGCAGGTTCCTCCCAGCCGCTTCCTGCCCCTGACTCTCTTTTTCTCTTCAGTCCACCGCCAAACCTCGCACCACATCCATCATCCCCTTTCCACTCACCTCCCTTCTGCCCTCAAGTTCCAAAAGAGGCCCCCCTGCACCAGCAGGAGGAAAAAAAAGAGGAGGAAAAAGAAGAAAACCTCGGTACCCCCATCAGAAGTGACCCCCACCATCCAGGAAGAGGACGAGGAGAGGGGAGAAGAAGAGGAAGAAGAAGAAGAAGAAGAAGAAGAAGAAGGAGAGTCTGAGGCAGAGGAGGCCCAGGAGAAAGAGACCTCTGCAGAGCTTGAGGGTGAAGCTCGTGGGAAAGACACATCCCCTAAGCTGGAGCCTCCAGGCAAAGCAAAGGCAAGGCCAGGGCATCCCTGCCTGCATGGGGCTTGGAGGCTGGGGGGAAGTGGAGGGAGAGTTGATGCCAGGAGTGTGCCAGGGTGCGTGGTCACGGCAGTGTGGTGCTCAGGGAAGAGCTTGTATCTGTGCAGTGTTGTAGGAGGAGTGGTTTTGTCCCTGCGTAGCAGAGATGGGCACTGCAGGACAGTGATAGATAAGCCATTGCTTGGGGTGGATGCTGGGGAGGGTGTGCATGACCATTCTGGGGATGTAAGACCCACGGGGGAAGATCAAATGTGGCTGTTCTTAGGGTGTATAGGATACAGCGGGGCTCAATATGGCCAGTCCCAGGGTATGGGGCACATGGGGGAAGTCACTGTGGCTCCTTCTAGGAGGTGGGGACCTGGGGAAGATCTGCCCATCAGGGATGGGGTGAAGGCTGCCTGCCCTGGCTCTTGCTGTCAGGACTGTCCTCTCTGCAGTTCACCATCGGCAGCGATGAGGAGGAGTCCGGCAGCTCTCGGGCCCCCGCGCAGTTCCACGTGGAGGAGGAGTGTGGCATCCTGTCTCCTGTGCCGCTCTTCGCCGACCTGCTGCAGGACAAGGGCCCTGCCTCCCTCTGCAGGTAGGTGAGCCCATGCAGAGCTGCCTGCCTCTGTCCTTGGCTCAGGGTCACTCCACAGACCCTGTGCCCAGCCTGAAGAAGGAGCAGAAGGGGCAACCTTTAGGTTTTGGGATAGGTGACTCCTGGCTCTGCTCCTTCTCAGGGACTTGTTGGTCAGGGCTGGGCTGAGGGACCTCAGCCCCTGAGAGGGGCTATGCCCCATCCTCACTCACCTCATTTGCTACCATCAGTCTTTTCTGGTGCTTACAGCCTCCCCGGGCCTCGGGAACGTCTGTCTCGCGGGTGGGAGAAGCGCAAGCCCTGGGGCCAGGTGGCGAGCGGACAGCGGGTCACCTATGACTTGAAGGAGAGGATGTGCATCGGCAGCATGACCACGCTGGAGAGCGCGGCGTACCAGCGTGTCCCCACGGACGAGGCCGAGGCCCAGATGCTGGCATCTGCTGACTTGGATGGCATGAAAAGTGAGGCTTTGCGACATTACCTACGTTATTGCTGCATGTGTCCCTTCCTTCTCCCTGCTCTGCCCTCTTCCCGAGCAGCTCCAGGCATGGTCTTCAGCCTGCCTCAGGACCTGGTCCTCACCTCCCTGTCCCCCAGCCCATGCTGTTCCAGCCCTGGTTCCTCTCTGTCAGCTTTGCAGTGTCCACAGCGCTGGTCCCCATGTTTCCAGCACCTCTACTCACACCCACCCCACAGATGCTTGCTCCTCCACCCGCCCCACTGCCCTCTCTGGTTCAGGGCTCCCTGCATTTCCCTGAGCCCTAGCTCTCTCCTTTCCTGACACACTTTCCCAGCGATCAGTCCTCTGTGTGACACGCCAGCTCTGTCATCGCAGAGAACCTGAGGTGAGCAGCCTCCCCTCTCCTCTGCTCTCCCAGCGAAGTGGCAGCTGCCCGCTCCGGAGTGGCTCGGAGGGGGACTGCTCCTGTGCGCGGCGCCAGGGCAGACAGCAGAGACGTCATGGAAATGCACGCTCCGGGCCCGAGGACATGGAGAATTCAATAGGTTGCTCTGCAGCCTGGAGAGGGAGGGAGACACCAGAGGGGAGTGAGGGAGTGGAGTGGTGCTGCGCTCACAGCCTGGCCGTCCCCGGGCAGCCAGCACGAGCCCCCGCGGCAGAGCGAGGATCCTGCTCCCCAGGAACCAGTGGGACAGCTCCCCACGGAAGCACCTCCAGCCAGAGCCAGCCTTACCAGGACCTCCTCCCAGTCCCCAGGGGCTGCTGCTGCTGGCACCTTCATGCCCTGTGAGGAGGGGAGCGAGGCACCAGGGCTGGCCCTGGGTCTGCGGTGAAGCCTCACCAGGGGCAGCT
Source organism: Mesitornis unicolor (assembly GCF_000695765.1). NCBI lineage: Eukaryota > Metazoa > Chordata > Aves > Mesitornithiformes > Mesitornithidae > Mesitornis > Mesitornis unicolor. The sequence goes on from NW_010188469.1 coordinate 12,143, forward strand.
TGCTTTCTGACTACCTGGCTACCCCAGCCCTTCCTCAGAAGGTGAGTGGCTCATGGCACCTGACCCCTGACCTTCGCAAGGACAAAATGACAACCTTTCAAGAGAGAGAGGTGGCGGAGAAGGAATCGGAAGGGGGCAGCAGCCCGGAGGTAGCGATAAGCACCTGCATTCGCAACTCACTCACCTATGAAGACTTTGATGAATTTGCCTTCAATTTTGAAGACTATGATTTATGGGAGGCCATCAGAAACCATCTGGGCTACCCTGGCGGGGAGCCCACCTGTAAGTACCAGAGCAGTGACCCCACGGTCACAGCTGTAGATCAGAGCACCCAGCTAAAGTGCGTATCCCCCACCCCGTGTGTGCTGTCTGCACCCTCTCCGTGTCAGGTTGGTCTCCCGATTTAGAGGAGGTGAAGTCTGCTGCAAGGTGCCTGGGGATGCTGGAGGAGCTGTCTGGTGTCTGTGTGTCTGTCTGAGGTCTCTGTACAGATCTGTGTCATAGTGCTAAGGTGCTTCCCTGTGTGTGTCTCATTTGAGGAGCTCCAGAGGCATCTTGCTGTTTGTGCTTATCAGGATATAGCCTGTGCCGTGGCCAGAGGAAAAGCGACTGCTCTGAGGTGTGTATAAGGACAGAGACATTTCCCTTTCCATCTGTGGCACAAGGTGACAGTGTGCCGCTGCTCCCTCTTTGCCGGAATTCGAGCTGGGCTGCGGATCTGAAGCAGTGGTGGGCATCAGGTTCGCGGCTCTGCACCATAGCCTAATGCCCAGAGGAGAAAATAACCTAGTCCCTATGTCTGCAGGTTTGAGCGTGGCTGTGAAACCTGCTAATGGCAGGCTGGCCAGGGTGCCTGGGAGGGCGAAAAGAGGAAGGAAGGAAGAGTGGGAAAGCAGAGAAAGAGAGAATAGGTATCCCGAGAGCAAAGAATGTCTTTCTGTTCTCTGCATCTGTCTCCATACCTGTGCATCCCTTGTGGAGAGCTGGATCTCTGAGCCATCCCGGGGACTGTGCAGAAACCAGAGCCTTGCACCCACCTGGCACAGGCTGTCCTTCCTCAGCAGATGGTGGTAACTCGCAGTTAAAAGGTGGCTTTGTGTATCACCTTGGGATTGATGCTGTTCATATCCATAGCTCTGTGGCAGCTGCCCAAATGTCCTTGTCCAGGTCATGTGTTAATTTTTAAGGGGATTTTAGGAGCACACACGGGAGAGTAGCATGGCTCCAGAGCTTGCCTGCTTGCTGGCTTTGTGTGCAGGAGTGGGGCGGCAGAGCGCCTGCAACAGGGACTCAAGGCGCCTTGGTTCAGTTTCTGGCTCTGCCACAGGCTCTCTGTGTGATCTCGGGCAAAACACTTAACATCCCTGCCTCTCAGTCCCAGCATTGTGTTCTCTTTCTCAACTGGCCCATCTTTACAAGCCTTCAGGGAAGAAATGTCTCCCTATGTGCTTCTGCAGGGAGCAGCAGGTGAGGGTTTGCTTCTGTCTGGGTCTGCTACTTGTTACTTGGTAGACAGTGCAAGAGCAGCAAAGTTCAAAATAGAAACCTGAAGCAAATTGGCTCCATCAGCTGTCCTGAGCTGAGCAAACTGTACACTACACTTGTGAGAAATTGCCCCAGGTTCACCCGGGAAAGGATGGTTATTTCTGGGAAGGTAGAAGGGGCAGCTTGCTTCTGCAAGGTGCGATATGCATTGCTTGTAAAATGGGGAAATTTGACTTGCTAGCAGTTAACACATTGATCGCTACAGCTAATACTGCAGGTGCTTGGAATAGGATGTGCTGTTCAGCACAGTACAACTCTTGATTATTTCTGCACGATGAAGCCACGCTGTGGATGAAACCTGCAGAGAGGTCTGGCAGGGGCAGAGTTGACAGAGACACCAGAGGGCCAGCTCATGTCCAGCCAGTGCCACTCGCCCAGCTATTTGCTCCATGACAGTACCTCTCCCAGGACCAACTCAGAGGAATTTAATAGCTTTTGGGCAGAGTAGTGTCCCTGTTGGACCTGAGCTGGTCTCCTTGCACTCCTTTCAGTGTCCGGAGCATGAGGAGTACTGTGTGGGCACATCTGTATCGCAGCAGCAATGAGCTGGGGTCCAGCTGTCCCTATCACGTTAAACAGCATCAGCCAGGAGAGATTTGGATGGCAGAGCAGGGCAGTGGCTTTTTCCAAAAGCCAGCATGGGGTTGTGATTTACTGTATGTTGCTTAGCATTTTGTTTAGTCTCCTTTTAAATATTCCCAGATACGGGGTTTCAGTCTCTTTTTTTCTTGCTATAACTTAACCATTGGGATACATGGGGGAAGTGTGCACCGTCCCTGTGGTGCAGGGATAGCAAGTTGCTCTCTAGTGCTGGTACAAATACTCTCTTCTGGACTTGCTGCTTGTGGATAGAGGGTAATGAGAGGAGGAAAGCAGGAGCTAACGTGAATTGAAGGCAGTCGCCTGCTGAGTTGGACTGACTAGCACAGGCACTCCAGGGGAAAACTTTAACCAGTGCAAAGTCGTATTTGTCATCTTCAGATTTAAGCTGGTGGAAAAAGAACTTATTCATGCTAAGCAATCTGACTGATGGAAACCAATGTGGCAAGAAGATCTGCTGGAGGAAACTGTAGGAGATGCTGTGTGGGAGGATGACGTGCCAGTTTGTTGTAGTGGAGCCACCACAGGAATCGTGCTCTGTCCTCAGACATTGTCGCTGTGTCATGGTCTGCTTCTGGGAAGCACTGGAGAGGAGGCACATCAAGAGCATCTTTGGCTGCTTCAACCCACCTTGGGGAGCTTGGCTTCAAGCAAGGAGGGCAGAGCTATACCCTGGGCACATCTACGTGAGACTCCCAAAGCCAGTGACGTCTTCCAAAATTAAGCCCATGAGTTCACCCTGCTCCTGAGTTGCCTTCCCCAGCTGTCATCTCAATGGCCACAGGCACTGCCAAGGGAGAGCAGCAAGGGGATGGCTCCTTTCTTCTGTAGGGCTCTGGAGGTGCCTTCACTGTCTCACTCTGAGCCTGCTGCACTTCAGCTCCTGTCCCTGTCAGCGAGTGTGGGAGTTGCTGGAGGTGCTGTAGGAAACTTGGCTCCTTTTGTTTTATCTGTCCTCCAACTATTTGGTGGCTGAGGCTGAACTCGTGTGTGCTTTCTGGGGCTGTTGCTGAAGAGTGCTGCACAGCAGGTTGGCATCATCACAAGGGAGGTTTGTTGTGCTCTGTCTTGCTGGGCAGTGTCCTCTGGCCCTGTTGCTGTAGGGACATAGTGAGTGTGAGTCACAGGGTGCATGGCAGCAAAGGTGCCAGATACCAAGATCATCCGCCTGGTGACCCATTTGTTTACGCACAAGTCCACACCGAGGGCAATGAAGGGGCTGCCATGCACACAGGAATTGAGAAATCCATGCAAAAGTCCAAGGAAGCCCTGCATGTGCTTGGCTCCCAGAAACATTCGTAGCAGTGGGCAGTCGCTGGCTCCTATCGACATTGCAGCGCAGTAAGTGGAGCAGGGAGGAGTCCAGCCGTCTGCGGGACGTGCATCAGTGGGACAACCAATGGGGGAAAATGCCCCGAGGCTCAGTATTGATTCATTGTATATTTAATTTAACGACCCAGATTTCCAAGGAGCAAGGCCATGGTATGCCTGGCCTGGTGCTGGGCCTATGTGTTTCCGTGCCAGAGATACATGCATGTTTTCCTGCAACATCAAAGAGACTGCTTGGCCTTCAAGGTCAGTGCTTTTCGTTCCCTCTCTTGCTTTGAGAGCTGCAGGTCTTGAGTGCAGAAAGGTTTGTGGAGCCTAAACGCTCATCCCAGCCAATGAAGAGCTGCCCTTGGTCCCCCAGGTAGAAGACCTTGTTTTTGCCTTATGAGCAGGGCCAGCAAGCTTCCATGGACCAATGCAGAGCAAAACCCCTGATCTTCCATTCTGGAGCCAGGCTCTGAGGCTTTCCCATCCCCATGGGCTGTTTATGCTGAGGAAGATACCCTTGCTGTCTCCAGGTAGTGTCCAGGGGGACTACTCTCCGTGGCAGGCCCATGCCCAGGTGCTGTTTCTCTGGTATTGCATGGTTGTGGACAGGTTTTGGTGGGTGCTGGCTAGTCAACAGCACCGGCAGCTTGGGGGTGGGTCTGTAATGCAGCCTCAGCAGCCTCTCAGGAGGCTTTGGGAGGCTTTGATTCGGCTCTGTACCGCAGACCTTTCAGAGAGCATTACAGTGGCTCTGCAGATCATTTAGAAACAGCGATAGCTGGAGTTGGCTGCCCAGCCTCCATGCCAACCCTGGTCTGCGCCGTTATCCTACAGTCTCATTGCACAATTAAATAAAACAGTCATTGATATTTCCACGTGTCCCAGACCAGCAGCTAAATATCCTTCCCCTTTGCTGCCCTTTATGCCCAGGTGCCTGCCTGTGCTGTCTGGGTGCAGAGCAGTGCAGATAAGGCTTCAGGTTGCTTTTCGCTGAGGGACTATGGGGAGGGCTCACGCACCGGTTATTTGGGTGCCATGAATAAAAGCTTTTGCAAACGTGGCTCCAGTGTATGCGCAGCGTAGGAGGAAGCCTTCACCTTGAAGGAATCAGCTCGCAGATGTCTGGAAGAGCTGAATGTAGGCAGATGAGGTAGGAAGGATTTTCAAAGGTCTGGAAGATGATGGTGAGTGCTCCAGCTGCCCGGGCTTTGATAGCATAAGCTAATGAGAGAATGGTGGGCTTGGATGTGTTTCCCTGCCAGTGTGTTTACACTAGACAAACTGGTGGTCTTTATTCCTTTTCCCATGTCTTCAGGCCACCGTTTTGAAGATAACCCTGGTGTGAGGAGGCATCTGATGAAAAAACCATCTCGGAGTCAGATCACCAGGACAAGCAAAAAATTAGCATCAACTCCATCTGTCAAGAAAAAGAAGAAGAAGAAGAAGTTGGATAGAAAGCCCCATGAGGTATCCATGTGCTGTCCTCCCACACTTGTTCAGAAGCGATAAATCAGGACCACGTACAGGGACTTTATAAAGTGATAAATATGGTTTCAATGTAACTGATTCTTTACATGACCTTGGGGGTGACATTTCACGCTCTTACCCATTATCACGAGGGCTGAAAATACACTTTTTTCAATAAAAGCAGAGATTAATCTGAAGTCACTAAGTTTCAGCCTTAGGAAAGACGTTTAAAAGTCACAGAGATGGTAGCACTGTTGTGGCAGCTGGCAGCACAGTAACGTCACAATCTCTGTGACATTGTTTTGGGGGGAAATTTTGGAGGAAACCAAGGAGCAGGCAGTGGACAAAACCATCACAGTTTGGTAGAAAGGGATGCAGTATTGCATCATTCTCATCTCTTCTCTGCCCACACCATCTGACTTGGAGCTTTCTGGTGCTCCATGTGCTGATGGAAGCTCCTGGCATGCTGCCAGTGTTATTTGTCCTGACTGCTTCTGTTCAGTTCAGTTTAGCTAAGGCAGTCCTGCTCAGGCAGTGCTTTAGACCAAGACGTACCTTGAAAGGAAACCTGAGGCTTCCTGTGTATTGCTGATAGAGCTGTATGCACCAGGGTAAGTCTCATGTCCTCACTGTCATCCGCACTAGGTGTTTGTGGAGCTGAACGAGCTGGTGGTGGATAAGAACCAGGAGATGCACTGGAGGGAGACAGCCCGCTGGATCAAGTTTGAGGAGGATGTGGAGGAGGATACAGCGAGATGGGGGAAACCCCACGTAGCTTCACTGTCCTTCCGCAGCCTGTTGGAGCTCAGGAAGACGATTGCCCATGGTGAGTCAGGCCAGGGTGTGCGTCTTGCTCTGGGACGGGTTTTGCTGGATAGCTTCTGTCACTGTTTGGCCCCTCGCTGGAGACACTCCAAGAGTGTCTGTGTCCAGGCTCCGTGTAGGGTCTGTGGAGACAGACCATCCTGCAGCCCATCTGCCAAGGGTCTGTGCTGGTTGCTCAAGGGTGCCTGTGTTGGTTCCTCGCTCTGCTTTGCTGCTCTCAGGCACATGGCAGCTGCAGCACTCAGCTGTACTTGGTCCAGCAGGTCTTGGACTCATCTTTGGTGTGAAAAGGCAAGTTTGGTCAGTGGGAGACCAAAACAAGAGGGAAATAACAGAGCTGCCAATGCATCTTGGAGTTTTTGAGTTCTCTTGGGACAAGGGTTTACACACAGGACATGGGACACCTGGACATGGGGCATTTCTCAGCTGAGAGAATCTGTACCCTATCCAAAGCACGGCTGCTAGTGGGGCAGCTGTGTTCCCAGAGTGCGTGTGCAGTGGGGAGCACTGCACATTAGGAGCAGGGCTCTTCCCCTCCTGCTGGCAGGTGCCGTCCTCCTTGACCTGGAGCAGACCACGCTGCCTGGCATCGCGCACCTCATGGTGGAGACCATGATCATCTCTGACCAGATTAGAGCAGAAGACAGAGCCAACGTGCTGCGTGCCCTGCTGCTGAAGCACAGGTGGGTGGTACGTGGCTGGGGGCTGCCAGGGCTCGGGGGTTGTCTCTCAGCCCCAGGTGGCAAGGGAGGAGGGTCCCCTCATGGCCACTACTGTCTCCTGTCAGCCACCCCAACGATGAGAAGGAGGGCTTCTTCCCGAGGAACCACTCCAGCTCCAGCATGAACTCCATCGTGGGCAACCACCACCACAACCACACCACCGACACCTGCGTGCCCCTCATGGGAGAAGAGCGCATTGAGATGTCTGACCCCAAGGCCAATGAGACCGAGTGCAAGGAGGTGAGGGTGACGTGGTGGGTTGCTGCTTCTTTTTCCACACCCTGGGGACAACTGTTGGCCAGCGGCAGCCCTTGGCGCCACCTCTGGGCCCCTTCGTGGGGGACCTTGTACTTGCAAGGGCTGAGCTCCCTTGGATTACCTGGGGCGCTGAAAATCAGATCACTGCGTTATGATTATGGGACCTAATTTTAGTCTCATGCTGTTTGCAAATGTCTGCTGGAGCATGCAACAACAGCAACAGCCCTGGCGCTTGCAGGGTGGCCTTTTGCTGTGAGGGTGCCTCTTGCCTGTGTCAGGCGTGCAGCCAAGACAAGCCTGGCTGCAGACATGCCAGCGGAGTGCAAGGTTGTGCAGGGAGATGAAGGCATTGGGACTCTGTCTTTACTTGTTTGTATTCTTCCCCGGCAGAAAAACCCCCATCTCCATAACTCTGAGGGCCACCGTAAATACCTGAAGCTGATGGAGAAGATTCCTGAAGATGCAGAGGCCACAGTGGTCCTTGTGGGTAAGAGGCAGCACATAGAATTCCCTGGCACCAAAAGAGACCAGTTCAGATCCTGGTCTGGCTCCAGCTGTCTGTGCCCTCCCTTGTGAGGGGCATTTGGATGTCTTGTACATGTTCCCAAAGTTCAGCTGGGGAGGGGGCATTGTACTCTCTCTCCTGCGGTGACAGCACTTTTTGTTTGTCCGTGGTAAATGTAAGGTGTGCCAAGGTAGTTCCTTTCCTAAATTAAGAGGTTGGTAGATGCTGCTGCTGGCAGCTGGGGCCCAGCTTAGAGGAGAAAGTCCCACCAAGCTCACCAGAACATCCCATTTTGCAGCTCAGAAGTGGGTAAGTGGTGCCTGAGGGGCTGATGGCCCGGCGCTGCCTGCTGACGGGCCTTGTGCTGTCCTCTGACCATCACTGTGCTCCATCTGACCTCTTCACACCTTGCCAGCAGCTGGGCCCTGCCCTGGCCAACATTGGTTGCTGTCTCTATGTGCCAGGGAGCTTTGTGTTCATGGAAGCAGGGCCTGGCTGGTGGCAAGGTCTCACGTATTGGCTGTAGTGCTGCCAAGAGATGCTTCTCTGTACAAGAGGGCTGTGGGCAGGCAGGCCTGAGCATCAGTGGGCTTCTGACCACAGGAGTAGTTCTCAGCACTTTGCTGGCACTGACATAGCTACACTGCAAGCAAAGTAAATGTCATTGCCTATCCAGTAGATGAAAAGCTCAGGCAAAGAGGTTTGGCAGTTGTACCAAGCTGATGCTTAACCACGATGAGGCCAAACTAGCTTCATAAGCACACTTTGAATACTCAGATGATACTGATCATTTCTGAGGAAAGGCCGTGTCTTGCAATTTGCTTGGCCACTCAAATGGCCCAGATTCGCCAGTCTGACACAGAACATAGCTCTTTGCTGGACACAGATGTCAGAAAGATCAGTAATAATGCCAGAGAAATGCAAGTATTCAATAAACATTTGTGCTCAGTACGGGAAGGAAGCAGCTGGTGTGCCGGAGGATGCGGGAGTGCTTCCCAATCTGTTAGGAACCAGGGAAGCTGCCAAGCATTGATGAGATGTGGACATTGTAAAACAAACTGTGCGGTTTGCACCTATGAGTCTTTAGAGAACTGGCTCATTTTCATCTGAAACAAAGAAAAGTCTAGGAATACAGGGAACATATAAGAAAAACAGAAGAAAGCTCACAGCATCAGTGCTCAAGAAGGGAAGGGCAGTGCTCCAGTACCTATAGGCTGTTTAACCTGACATCCTTCCAAGCCAAAATACTGGCAGAGCTAATATGGGATTCAATTAATAAAGAGCTAAAGAATAAGAATGTAATTATTGCCAAGCAGTGAGGTTTATGGGAAATAGGTCACTTCAAGCAAACCTGATTCCATTCTTTGATGAGATTAGAAGTTTGTTTGATAAAAGTAACATGTAAGAGACTTCCTTCCATAGGGCAGTGGCTTTGTGGAAAACAACCTTCTGATTTAAAATTAGCCTCCTACAGTGTAAGTAGCACCCATCTGTAAGGGGTTAAGAATGGGCTAACTGGGAAGCTAAAGAAAGTAGCACTGCTTGGGAATGATCAGTGAACAGGGGGCTTGGAGCAGTCCTCGGCATGAAGCTTGATGCTGTGTCAGTGGTTCTGGAGACAAGTTTGGGATGGCACGGAACCTCCAAAATCGCTTTTTCTGCTGTTAAAAGTCAGTCCAGTACAGCTCACCTCAATGATTAACTCTGCTCAAAACATTGCCTCCTGGTAGGTTGTGTGCAGTTCCTGGAGCAGCCAACTATGGCCTTTGTGCGGCTGAATGAGGCAGTCTTCCTGGAATCTGTCTTGGAGGTCCCGATTCCTGTCAGATTCATCTTTGTGCTGCTGGGACCAAGCCAGGCCAACATGGACTACCATGAAATTGGCCGCTCCATCTCCACCCTCATGTCTGACAAGGTGAGGAGCTGATGGGCGGTGATGCTGGCACAGGCAGGGGAGCTTCAGTAGCTCCTCAGAAGTCAGTCCTGGGACGAGAGGGCTGAGAGGTGCTGTGCCCAGGTGAGGCAGGCAGGCATGAACACCTGGGATTTTTAAGAGCAGCCTGGCTCAACCAAGGTAGGGTTCTCCAGTACGGAGGGAAGAGCAGGACAGACACTTGGCTGGGACAGAAAGTGCTGGACTGGGTAAAGAGGAGGACTGTACATAAAAGCAGGAGCAAAGGACTGCTCAAGGTTAGGGGAGTTGCGTTCAGTTCACATTTCACAGAGAGGAGGAGAGGCTGAGTGGTGCCTGTGACCATGATGCCTGGCCCAGGCCACACTGACGAGAAGACCCAGCAATGCCTGAGGACTCTTCGTCGGGCGTTTGGGTGAAGCTCTCCAGCTGAGCTCCGTGACTGGGCCATCCATGCAGAGAAGCATATCTGGAGGAGAAATGAGGAGGAAGAAAGACTTTTCTGCCAAGTGTGTGCACTGCTAGAAGTCCCCCATCTGGCTATATGGCAGGAAAGTGAAATGCATTATCCTGGTAAGGAATTAAAGGCAAAGAAAAGCCAATCTGAGCAGCTGCCTCATACATCCAGCAGAATCAGAGGTTCACAGGGTCCTCCTGGCTGGTGCCTTGTAACTTTAATGGAGTAACAAACCTGCCTGTCCTGCCACCAGTCCACAGCTCTCCCTGAACTGGGGACTAAAAGGTCAACTCAGAGCAAGTGGGTTGTGGGCAGCAATGGCTCCCAGCAGAAAGATCCCTTCCCAGGAGCTGCACAGGGCTCAGCTGACAGGGTGACACTGTGTTTTGAGCCAGCAGAGGTGCAGTGCCATATTCCAGCTTCAGCTCTGTGTGTGGGCTGATCGCGCTCATCTGAGCCTCTGCTACTCTGTTTCTGGAAGAGGGGAGCCAGCTTCTGCAGCCGGGTCTGGCCACAGCAAGGTCACACAGTGTCTGGCGCCGTGGAGAGGGTACAGTATCATTTACAGTTTGAAGCTGTGGCTCCAGGGAGTCTGTGTGCGGCAGGGACCTTAGCTGTCCCCTACCTGCTTTACAGGCTGCTTGCTTGCTCATCTTCCTCTAGCCCTCTATCTGCAGGCACATTCCAGAGGCAGTGCAGCACATCCACCTGTTTGCCAGCACCTCCCCAACTATCTGCAGTGGTGCTGTCCCCTCATGGTCTCCTTGGAGTCCTTTCTTGTCATCTGGACGAACGGGTAGTGAGGTGGACCACGA
>NW_010188470.1:0-19512 GCF_000695765.1 Mesitornis unicolor
AGGCGGTCCCCCCTGCTCTGCTGGGAGGCGCTCCCCTTCAGGATAGTCCCCGAGGGGCCCAAGTTTGGGGAAGCGGAGCGGAGCAGGGCAGGACGAGGGGTCACCGGTGTAGATAAAACGCGGGCCTCAGCCTCCTGCCCCGCCTGGCTGCCGATCCCGGGGCCAGGCCTCGGCCCAGACCCAGGCCATCCTTTGGCCTTTGGGCCACGGACCCGTTAATCGGAGTTGAGGGTGCTTGCTGCTGCCAGTCGAAGGTGTCCAGGGCAGGGGGGCTTCCTGTGTGGAGGACAAACTGCTTTCTGCAGAAGGGCCCGCACTGAGGCGGCAGCAAAGTAGGGACAAGACTGCTCTGCTGCCAGGCAGAATAGGATTAGGTATTAGCGTTAAGGGAAGTTGGGAACGTCTGAGCGCGCATGCGAGTGCGTGTGTGTTTGCCTCGGGTCGCCTGGATTGTTAAAAATGATGAGTCAGGTTTTCAGGGCTCCATGCTAATGCACAGAGATGGAGTGTATAATTAGGACAGAGAGAAATCTATAATCTGCAGCCTTAGATAGCTGGGGTATAAACCTCTTTTTTACGTCATAGCATCACTGCAGTTTTCCTTGTTGTGTGCTCTTTAGCTTTAGATTTTAAATACGCATATATCGGCTTTAACAGGAATAGTCCCACTGACATCAATAAAAGTTTGTTTCTTAAATGCCAAGCATTATGTAATTCATATCTTGAAGGATTTTATGTTATAAAAGCAGAATGCTATAACCCTCTGAAATGCCTGATTTGGGGTGTTACATACATTGTTCTCAAGGTTTCTCCTGGCAAAACAATTGTAAATCAGATGCTTGAGAACTGTAATCTGCTTTGCCTGGGTATACTTTTTCTGCAAAATGAAGCATTGTGTAATTTAGTCAACTGTCTGGCTAAAAAGGGCACAACGCCATTAGTAATTTACATCTCTTAAAAGAGACTACTTCAACCTAGATCTGACTGTCTTTGAGAACAACTGAAAAGTTTCTGAGATCAGACTTTGCCACTGTGAGTAAAACCCCATCCACAGCAACATCCTTCTCCATTCTTCCCTTTCCATCCATTTCCAAAGGGACCTTTCCCTGAGGCAGAGCTGCCTTCAGCAGATGAGGCACTGTGAACTCTGCTATTGCCAGTCAAGTCAATGTGGAATGCATCCAAATGTTACAGTTGCAGACAGCCATACAAAATGCTTGGAGAGCAATAAATGGGAAAGAGGTTTTTTTCCAAGCAGTGTAGTAGAAATGAGATCCCAACATGACAAAACAGTTTGCTTGAGTGCGGGTGCTTGCTGTGTCGTGTCTGAATCCCACATGCAGCAGCACGATGCTGTTAAGCTGCAAAGGAGCCAAACAGGTTAGTTTCCATCTTCTGATCTGAATGTAATGCTAAAATGTAAGTAAACAACATGAATGATGTAAATGGCTTTTTATTTCTTGCCTAACTGCATGATAATGTTATCTGAAATGAGAATTTTTAAAAGCAGCAGAAAAGGTTCAGAGGAGTTCTAGCCACAAGCAACAGAGAGTTAAATCTTTAGCTCAAGTAGGATCACTTGGAGTCATTTGCTGTCAAAGTGCCTGGATCAAAACTCAAACCCATTGTCAAGGATGGTAGCAGCCAAGTTTGAAAGACAGGCAAGAGAATGATTTCGACTGAGTTACACTTAATATTTAACTCTGGAACACTGGCAGATATTCAAATTTCAATAATAGCATCGATTCATTTATTTCCACAGAGGCAAGTACACATGACTAGATATCCTCAGAAACATGGTTGGGTTCCATTCCTCTCCACTGAAATTATTCTCACCTTGAGTGACAACTTCAGACCTTAGCAAAGCCCACTAAACCCAGGAAAATTTTCCATTAGCCAAGTGAGAAAGTTAGGCTGGCTTGTACAACAGTTTAAAATTTGAGAAATTTGATATCTATTCTCTGTTCTGTCACAAAATTCTTGTGAAAGGAGGCGGGACATGTATGCTGAGATGCTTGAAGTATTTGTTTGACTAACTCTCACTTAAACCATAAGTACTTAAGTACCTTTGTGGCTCCCAGTCTTGCCTTTCAGTACTTTAGTGCCTGAGAAATGTCAAGAGAAGCATAAACTTTGGAAGTGTTTCATAGTTTTTGGAAACCATATAACAAATGGAAGTTGCCTGAAATCCTTTCCTGCACCCAACAAAAGTTCTCTAGAATTTATTTTCTTTTTTTCTCTTTTTTAAAAAGAAGTTTAAAAGCTTTCTGAAAGAAAAGTTCCATTTTACCTCTGCATTTTCTTTTTTATGAAGACTTTTAATGCCTAATGAAGATTAGAAGTGTACCTTACAGGGCCAGATGCAGTTTTTATCTAGTATCAGTATTTGATAACCAGTGATAATCAGATTTTTCAAAACACCTGAACTCTTTGTCCAGGTGCAATGTTTGGAAATGAACTGTTGGGATCCCTGTGGCCTGATCTTGTAAAGTGCCGTGTATGTGCTCAGCTTACATCATCTGCAGAGTCCTGCTGCCTGCAAGGCTTGTGCAAGTGTGCCTGATTTTAAGCTCTTGACTTGCTCCATTTTGAGTTAAACATGTGCATAAGTTCTGCAGAGTAAAAACCTCTCTTTGTACAAGCTGGCTTCTTGGTGAATATATCCACATTCTTAAAAGTTCTCCTTGTAAACTTGTTTCTGAAAAGAAGTATTGCAAAAAATACTCAGTGCTTTCTTCACAACTGCCTGGCAGCTTTTATGATCCAACTGTGCCTCACTTGCCACCTGCTGTTGTGAGTTTCCTTCAGTTTTTGGTCAGTTACTGAGTCGTAAAGGAAAGCAGAATCCTGAAATTTTGAGTTATAAGCAGCCTGGCATCTTGACCTGCCTGAAAATTTTAAGAAGGCAGTCAGTTCTATAAACTCAGCTGGTCCTCTCTGCCGAGGTCACCTAGAGAGGCTGCAAGTTATTGCCGTGTATGGGAAAGGTGGAGGGTTTTTTTTTTCTTGATGATACGGAGCATACTGCCTTGCTGAGATGGAGTTGCACAAGTGTTTACTGGTTTAAACAGGTTTTTATCGTCAATGATTGTAACTTTTTCAAAGTTTAAAAAACAAACACTATGATGAAACAAGGCAGGAACAAACTTCCAAAGGAAGTAGGGATTTCTTTGCCTCCTGAAATAATCAGATGCATTTTTGGCAGACACATTGCAGCCAGGCTTGGACTGCTGCCCTTGCCATAGGAGTGGATGAGATGTGATGGTCTTTGCTAGAAGGTGAAAGTTCTCCTAATGCCTATGCAGCCTTCAAGCTAACATGGTTCAAACAGGTTAAGAAACAGAGTCCATCCAAACTGCTCTTCCAAACTCCCATCCATCAAGATGGTTCCATCCCCTAGAACGAGCACTTGCACCATGGTTTAGCAGTGTGATACCAGCTTTGAACTCCTGCTGGAGCTGCAATATTTCTGCTTGGAATTTCCTGAAGAGAAATTTGAGAGCTGGACACGGTACATCTCCATTGCCTTCCAGAAAGTGTCACATCCAACAACCATCCACTGTACAACCAGTCTGCGGGAGAGCACAGAGCTCTGTAGATTGACTGTACAGTTATTGGTCATGCTGTGTGTCCCACAAAAGTCAGCCTAGCTGCAATGTGCTGTGCAGGTGCTACAGGAGTGCTCAGTCAGTCCACACGATGCTTCCTCAAGATGTGCACCTACTGTACAAGCGTGCAGTGCTTTTGTTGTTCATACATTAATGCAACAGCTTGATGCTTCCTGAAAAGGTTGGATTGACAAGATCAGTGCTGTAAAATTGAACTCGTTATGCAGTGAATATGTTTGTGATTCATAGACCTCCAGCAGCTTGGAGAGAGAGGAAGGGAGGGGGCAGCTGCTGCACAATAGCTCTCTGACTGGATTGCTGCAAGAGTAGAAATCCCGCATGAAATTAAAAGATCCTCAAGTTTTGCTGAGGAGCAGGGAAAGAGGGCATGCCTGAGCACCCAGCTCTGAAGCCTTACCCACTCTCTCCATCTAAATCCCACAAGAAAGTGCTATGCGCGTGGTTAGGCGAGATGATTGACGCGTGTCACGTGCCTTACATTTCATGAGTCCATGGATCATTCAGTAAAGCCATACTGAACATGGATACATAGGAAAATAGATGTGGTTTCTCAAGGCAAAAATTCCAGCCCATTGTCATTATTTCAAATGAGTGATAGTGCTGCCTTCATTATCATGTTTGTTGCACTGTTTTAGTATCACTTGCACTGGATTGATATTACGTTGTTAAGGGAAGGAAGGGCAGCAGGTAAAGATCGTGCCCTGAGTGATGCTACGCACACTTTGACACTACAAAATGACTTTCCATCCTTACAATTGCACATCCTAACGCAAAGTGAGCGTTGAGATAATTACACAAGAGAGCAAGATGTGATAGTTTGTGGAATTCTTCCTTGAGGGCGGGGGTACACACCTTTTCATTTGCAGCGTTTAAGCCCTGACTAGATAAAGCACTCAAAATTATGTTTATTGTAAGAAACAATTGCAGCCTGGTCCAGGAGACCTGAGCTTGCTGACCTAATAGACCTTTTTAATAACTAATTTCTTTGGCAGTTAAGTAACTCTAAAAAGCATTAAGTCACTACACAACCAAAAAACCTCTTCTCTCTCTTTATGTTCTCCTGTGGTTTGCATGATAATTCGCTGAATATATTGCAGCATGCTGTTTACTTCAGTTCAGCCTTCTGAGATCACACTGGCCAATGCTGCGAGCCTGTATATAGGGATCATCTGGAAAAATGCAAGTTACACTTCAAGTTAACTTTGAAAGTATTTTGTCTTGTACAATTTTTGGGAGTAATACAGCAGAGAAATGGATTAATTAAAAAAAAATCTGAAAGGACAAAGCTGGCCTCCTACTCCCCGCAGAAGGAGAATTACAAGTCATCCCTTGCAATGTATTCATATTAATTATTGAAGATAGTCCTACTGAGCAGATTTAATGACAGCAGCAAGACTGTCTTTGGTGACAGAAACACCTCTCCAGGACTGAAGGTGGAGTTCACAGGATGGACCCTGGTGCCTGGGGTCATACACACAGAGCAGGGTCTCAGCATGATCTGTACAGCCACGACATGAGGCACCAGCTGCAGCACTGGGAAGGAGGCACCCACAGTTAATCCCTCTTCTAAACATACGTGCCTGCATCAAAGCTGCAGTTATGACATCTCTGTGAGGTGCAGGTGCCCACCAGTGCATTGTCCTGGGTCTAGGAGGCAAGATTTCCCTGAGAAGACAGAAAAGTGCTGCTGGCTGTTGTCTGGGAAGTGGGAGCTCCTGCCTCATCTCCTACCTACATCACACATCACTGGAGAGTACAACCTAACTGCAACACTGTAGCTCATGCTGGGTAAAAACACCTCGAGCCCTCCTTTTGCAGCCAGGATACCATAAGACCAAGAGTTCAAAAGCCAAGAAGCCAAAAGAGGGCGAGCTGGAGGCAACTGGCTCAGAAACCTGCTGGCTGGGGATGTGAACTGAAAACTGGGCTTTTGCTGCCTGTTTCCTACCATAGCTTTGGCTCAGTTCTGTGCCCAGCCAATGCAAAGCACACTAATGTCTTTGGGTGAAAAAACCTAAAATTTCTCAAGCAGCAGAACTTGTCTGTTCCTATTTTGCAAATAAAGTACATGGTATGGCATGATGCCACATTAAGGATGGAGCTGATCAGAGAAATTAGCTTCCTGTATTCACTGGCAATGTTATGACTTTCATTATTTTCACAACAAATACAAAACTCAGCAGCTTTTGGGATATGGCACATAATTTAGGTCCATTTCCCATTGTAGCCCCTGAGATATGAACATAAGTATGTTGGAAGATCAGGCTGAATTATGACCGAGTTTTGTTCTTTGTTTCTAGACAAAGAACTGAAGTGCTGAAATATTTGCATCTGTTATGGACTTGGCTTATTTTGATATAAAAATGTTTTTACCCTGTTTTGTTATGTTTCTGATGGTTACACCCTGAAAAACCAGAGTGTCAGTGCAAGCAGGATTTTCTCAGCAGACAGAAGATATCACACTTAGAAGCAATTAGGCATGTGAGTGAAGGCAGTTAGCACATGGGATCTTCCCCAGCAAAATCAGCTAAACATTGAAGGCTTGTTTGCATGGTATGTTTCATCTTTCATCAACCATCGTCCAGATGTTGGGCACATCCTTGGACAGGAGAAGTCCCAAATTTTGAGATTCAGTCTTACAGAAAGATGCCTGCAGGGGAGCTGGCTGACTGAATCAGCAGCATAGCATGCCTGCCTGGAGCCACACAACCCACTAACCTTGGCACTTCCGCCTCACTCCTGTCTGTGTGGCCAGGCGGTGCCCACTGTGACATACAAAAATACAGCAAGCAGGATGGGCCCATCCATCTGGTGGTGTGGAGCAAGAGAAAAGGAGCAGCAGCTTCGGTGGACCAACATCAGACAACCCCTTTCTGCTCCCATCTCCTCTTACCTGCCTGTTCGTCCACTGACAGATGGAAATGCATGACTTTTGCATGTAGATTTTCCTTTGAAGAATCTCTGACCTATTTCAGCCCAGCTTCACAGTAGGCATGAGCTCTGTTTATGGTGTCAGGAGAGGGGAAAGGGAGGGTCAGTTTGGAAGGGGAAAAAAAGGGTGTAAGCAAGGCACCTTGCTGTTTTGGTGAAGCCCTGGCAGTCACAGCTTCAGTGCTGGAGCCCCTGAGCTGGAAATGCCAGAACCTGATTCCTGTTTGGGCGAATAAATGAATAATAACAGGGGTCGTTGCATCTTGCTCTGCTAGCTGCCAGATCCATCTCATATAACTGAACCTCAGGCATACAGATCTGACTATTTACTATCGCCACTGAAGCATTTATATTGATAAAGATTCAGGAGAATGCTGGACAGCAGAAGCAGAGAAATTACTTTTATAGGCAGAGCGATGGTTTTGTACAGCACAGAAGCGTGATCTGGGATAGAAAACATAAAAGGATTGTATTTCCACAGCAAGGTCATGTCTTAAGAATTTTATTCTTCCTTATTTCTATTAAAATGTCCTTTTACAGGGAGAAATAACTTCTTTTAGTCATGTTGTATTGCTCTTGAAACTTAACCTTCCTCTAGCTGGGCTCTGTAAATCACTGGAAATCATAGATTTTCTTATAAACAGGCTACAGATCAGCTTACGTTATTGTATTATTTGGCTCCCTCATTTCAGAAATAGTATGGGCCAAATTCTTCCCTGGCATAACTCCAGCCGTAGTACTCCTGTTCTGAGAACACTGGGCCAAATTCCCGCTTCCTCCTTTGTTGATAAATGTTCAGAGCCACTCTGCTGTAATCACTGAAGTCACTTATCATTAACAGTAATGTACTGCTGAGCAGAATGTAGCCTTCTCTATAAATATCACTTTGGTCAAGGGAAGTAAGGAAAATAATGCTGAATGTGGCCCTAAGCATATTACTTATCCCGTTGAAAGATCACTCACTCTTGGCTTAACTTATTTCAAGCATGACAGATCAGGAAAAAAGTCTATCTGTGAGTGAAATGAGACTCAATAAGGGTCAATAAGAGCCAATGTATTGTGGTATTAATAAAAGTATATTTGTGCTGAAGCATGCTAAACCTCAAAGGCTGGATATAAATATCAATGTCTATTGAATTTCAGGAAGAGGGGGCTGGCAGTAACCATGCTAGATGTCATTCTGCAATATGTAATCTGTGTTTACACAGAGGCTATTCATAGTCACGTTCCTGTTGGTAGGCAGAGAATTTGTCTCTTCATAGGCAGTTTATGAAAAGTTAATTTCTCCCCCTATTTTCCTGGCAGGATTGTTAGATTCTCTTTGAGTAAAATAGCCGTAATGTGCTACTGTGCAAGTAACGTGCCAGCCGAAAGTGCTGGAGAAAAGAGTGCCGAGAAGCCCACCATGGGATGAAGGCAGTGCTTGTTTAAAGGCAAAGAGAGTCCTGGTGCCTTGAGCAAGCTTCTACAGCCCATGGGCAAAGCATCCTTCATGCAGCCTGGGGATCCTCTGAACCTCCACAGCAGCCTCTCCCTGAGATAAAATATGGCACGCACACATTTAATCAGAAAACATGTCATAAGCGGTGGGGACAAGTCATACAGCAACAGAAGGATGTGGTTTATAAGCAGTGTCTGTAATATGACTAAGCTAGGAGAGGCAAAAGAAAGTGACTGGTAACTGTTTGTCAGTAAACAACTTGTGACTGTGCCAGGTAATTTCGTTGGTTGTGTTCTGAGCCACCACGTGCAGCTGTTGTTAGAGCATCGCCAGCTTGCTTGGCTATGAGTGGGAGAGAGGGGCATAAGTGGATAAATCACATCTTTGGGTTTGCAGACCTGTAGCTATCTGCCCCAAAACAGAGATGCTGACATTTAATCTGAAAAATACTGGACAAAATAGTGGATGTCTGGTAAAAAAAAAAAAATAAAATTGAGGCATGTCCTTTCTGCAGCATGTTTTCTTTTTGCTCACTGGGGTGATAGACGTGAGAGCTTATTCAGAGACAAGGGGGGGGGTGCTGTTTGGTTGCTGCAGAGGTACCTTTCCTGGTACCTTTCTTGTCAGCAATGAAACTCCTCAGTGCTAAAAATACTGTCATCTTCCCAAGCCGTCTGGTACCCAGGCCCTAGTCTCCAACTGCCTCTGTGTGCTGAGGCTTACTCTAAAAACAAAGTGCTGGGAGGTGGGAGAGCTGACTGCTGTCTTCTGGGGCTGCCACAGACTTCTTGTGTCTTTTATAACATCAGAGTTATTCACTAGAGACACAATGCTCACCAGCATCCAGCTTTGTCATGAAAAGCAGCCAGAAACTGCAGTTTTGTCAGACTGTGTTCTCATTTCTTACACCTGGAATTTCTTTAGAAGTGTTAAATCTTTACGCAGTTATTAAGGACAACATGAGACACTGGAGAATCAGACGCCTTTTGCTTCCTGATACTCTTTTTCAGGGCTTTCTGAAGTACATGGAGATCCACTCATAGCAAGTCCTGAATGGTGAAAATAAAAGTCCAGAAAGAGCAGTTATCTATGGAGTTATCAAAGAACAGTGTCTACACTAGATAAGCTGCAGAGAAAGTAAAACAGGAAAATACTCAAACTGAAGACAAAGCTGATGTGGCTGCTGAGCTCTTGATAATGGCATCAATGGGAAAAGCTCAACAGATCATGCACAGTGTATCTGAAATTATCTGAGTGACAAATGGAAATAAATTTTATTCTTCTCACCAAGAAAGGCAGTGTGATAGTTCTAGCATGATCTCATGTTCTTCTGCTATCAACACTTTCCTGCAGTTCTTGCTAAAGCTATTAGCCAAGAAAGGAGAGCTGCAAGGCCTGGTGGGACATTAGCCATCTAACTAGCTGCCACTGGTCAGCGCAGGGAAATAGCTGAGAGGCAGATTTTCCCTCCCCCTCAGTACCATGGTTGCATTACTCTCTGAAAGCTGGTGTGTCATCAGAAGAGGAGAATACTTCTTGCCTTGGATAAACCAAGGCATGGCCATAGACTGTACTGGAGACCAGGCCTCCAAGGTAGTGTTCCACAGAGCTTGTACTGACACACAGGACATTTGTGTACTGCAGCTGATCCATGAGCAGAGACAGTGGCTTCCCTGGCACTGGGCTGAACCACTGTCCTGCTTCCAGCCCCTGAGCAGAGCTGGTGAACAAAAGCATGGGCCTCCAGCCCATTGCATGGTGCTGCTGTGCCATCAGGCAGCCTTTACTAGGAGGACAAAGAGCTGCCTGAGAAGAGCCTGTGGGAAGGCAGGCAGGTCCTGGCCCTCTTGAGTGCTCTTAAATCTTGCCTAATTGCTGCAAAAATTCCAAGGAGCTTGGAGATAAGGTTGATGCCAGACTGCCTGTGGGCACTGCACCCGGACACTGCCTCTGGGTGCTTTACTGATCTGCAAAGTTCACATTTGGAACTGAACACACCCATGGTGCGGCAACAGTGTGAGGGGGGTTTCCAGCCCTGACTCCTATGCACTGCAGCTAAAGTGTGATAGCTGAAATAAAAAATGGACCAACTTAGTTCCACAGCATTACAGGCATGTGGTGGGCTTGCCATTTTTCCACTCAATCTGTTGCAGAAGTATTAACATGCTTCACTCTTTATCTTTTAAGAGGATGGTATAAACACATGTGGCGGGCTCCTTACACTGCTGAAGGCATTGGCAAATCTGTGAGGTTTGCTGAAGAGCTATTGAAAGTTGCTGGCTGAAGTTAGACGGATGTTCACGGTATAATGAAAACCAAAGGTGGTGTGCATCTAGCAGAATATCCTGAGCAGCACCCAGAGACTTGTATAACCTCTTGCATAAATATGCACTAGAGGTGAGAAATCCCCAAATAGTTGTGTTTAACGCTTTCCTTTGCACTTCTGTTATGCCTCTCGCCCATGAAGATCCACAAGAGACTTGCAGTCTAGAGTGGTTAGCAACTTTTCTCGTAGATTAAGAAGCAAAAATGTAGAAAACACGTAGACCCTCCTGAGGTGAAGACGGGCTCTCTGCCATCACAGGCAGTATTCGAATGACACTGCAATCAAAACTTTACTTCATAGCAAGTGAAGTCACAGCAGTGAATTTGAATGAAACTACAGCAAGACATTTAAAACAAACTCGAGTTTTAAACAAACTCGCTGCCATTTCTAGGTCTCCCATGGCTTACCTTTATGGCCCATGCTCCAAAGTTACCCCATTGCCAGAGTCTGCAGCGCTGTGGAGCAAGAGTTCCGCTGGTAATTGCAAAGGTCAGGCAAGTGCAAGGGTTTTGGCTTCTGGCTGGTGAAAATGGGACTCTCAGGCTGCAGATGAGAAACAGCGATACTGAAACTTCATCTGAGACAATCGCTACCAGGAAGATGAAACCAGCAGTTAAGGGTGTCGGTGCAAAACGAAGCAGCCAGTCAGAAAGGCACGTTGGCTTCGGGCACCTATGAACAAAGGCCATTTCATGAAGACGATGCCCTGGGAACAGCGCTGATGGGGGAGGAGGGCAGCAATCAAAGAGCGGACAAAATAAGGTGGCTGGATATCAGTGGACAGGGCGACTCCAAAGGCTGCCAGTCCTCCCAGCTGAGATGAATGGTTTCTTTTTATTTACGTAGATCTGTATGCAGAAAAACATTATAAGTATGATCTAAGCAGAGTCACAGACATTTTGGCGCCAGGGCTGGTTCCCTCCTCCCACTCCGACAAGCAGGGCTTGACCTGGGCAGCGAAACGCAGCCCGCAAGCCCTGAACGTTGCTCCCCACGCAATGCCCAGCCCATGCACAGCACGGACTCTCCTTCACCTGCCATTTTGCACCCAGGCTGCTCTCGAGGGGCTGCCTGCAATGAGGTGACCCCGTCACTCAGAGGGACAGTATGTGGGCAATGCATCCCCCCTGCTCTAACGGTGCGACAGACATTGACCATATTCCACACCCTTTACCACACATCTCTGCATGCATTTTGCTTTGAATTCAACAAAGCCAGCAGAGCCTCAGCTGCCATCCCAAGTTGAGCATGTGCTGAAGTGCTCTGCGAGCAGCCAGCTGAGTCATAAGCCGATCCAGCAATTCGTATTCAAAGGCTGCTGTCTCTGCCCTTGTGGAAAATGCATTTATTGTTTTGGTTTTTTGCTTCTTTGTGCTAAGGTTCAAGCAGTGCTTTACTTGTTATTGCATGTTTGTCCGCGGCACACCAGCACAAAGAGTTCTGATGCCAAGATACAGGCAGTGCTGGGGCAATGAATGTACCCTCGGCAGAGCTCAGCACAGTGGCGCTGGCATGGGGGAGCTGGACTGTGCGTCCTCACAGCATCAGATAAACTGAGAAACTCATAAACTACGAAGGTAGGATGTGTCTGAGTGTAAAGCTACCAAAGGGAGCAATTTGACTTTAGGTCAAGAGTTGAGTTTATTACATTATTTGTAAGGTAACAAGCAGCTTTTCCTCACTGCAGTTTCAGGGCATCCTATGCAGATGGGTGATATCAGAGGAGGGTCTCATCTCCTCTCTCTCCCTTCACAAATCTGGCTGCACGTTTGACATTGCCACAGCCTCCTGTGGTGACCTTAGGGCAAGTCATTTTGCCTCCTACCTTGAGAGAGGCAATGTGATAAACCTGCTTTTGTATTTTATTTGTGCAAGTGAATACAATGGGAGGCATCTGGCTGCCGATTGGCGCTCTGTCCCTGGACTTTCCACCTCTCCCGAGCACACCACACTGTGCCCAGCTCCTTGGGGTGCTGATTCCCCTCCCCAGCACCTCCATGAAAGGCCCATGGGTGAGGTGGCTTTTGGGTTTTGCCACCTAGCCTGTGTGGCATGCGCACACCCTCCCTAGGTGCCCAATGCTCACCCCAGCTGCTTGGCAGTTGCTCCCTGTCACCGGACCTGGGCCATCTGCATCACCTGCTGGCACCCAGTGTCTGGGAAGAGAATTAAATAAAGATACGCATTGTTATTGGCAGGTTAATGACTCATTATCCCCATTTTAGAGGCAGGCTAGCAGGCCATCACATGCCATAACAAGCCAGCCATGGAATCAGCAACAAGAAAAATAGAAAACCCAGGTTTCCTCCTTGCCAGCCCCTTTTCTTAATCCCTGGAGGGTTGCCCTGTGCAGTGCATAGGGAGCAGGCAGATTTTGGCTCTGCAGTGCTGTTTGGAGGAGGGGAGGAGTGCCAGGCCACCAGCATTGTGTGCAGCAGAGTGCAGAGCAGTGGGGCTGGCCGGATAAACAGGGCAAAAAAACCCCACCGACAACCCCACAGCCTTTGAATGGCAGCGTCTTCCTTTGTAAAGAGAATATGCACATTGTGCAACCCCTAGTAAATTAACTGGGTTTCCATACTGTTAAAACGCGGTAATTAGATGTTTGCTTGTCTAATGCCTTTGCAACAGGAGCATTTTGACTCTTTACTAATTTTACCATTGTGGGCATGTCCTTTGTGCTCTTTGTTTGTTACTGCCATGCTGCTAACACTATGTGTTAAAAATAATGATTAGCACACTCAAAATAATATCACCTCAGCTCTGCGTTATTTCCATTCTCAAGTATGAACTTCTAGTGCTTGCCTTTTCAAGCTTGCCTAAAAATGTACTTTCCTTTAAAATGAAAAATTAATTCAACACATCATCTTAGGAAAGGGAACTTCATGAGAGCCACCAAACATGCAGACATGCAGTAAATCTCCAAGAACTGGTTACACTGGCAGTGCCAAGGGGCACAAATCAGGCTGACAGCTGTGGTTTAGTATGTATTGTACAAACACAATGAAATTCAGCTGCCCAGCTCACAAGCCGTGGAGATAAATGCGAAAAGGTTGGAGCGGAAACAGAGGCACAGAAAGATGAAGTGACTTGGCACAGGTCATGGCACAAGTCATGGACACAGCTGAGAACTGAACTTTTGAAACTGTCTTTCTACAGCAGCGCACTCCAGAAACCATTTGATTTGGCTGTACTCTTACTTAGGTTGTACTGCAAGATCTCCCCATCAGCAGAAATATCAATTGCCAGCAGAGATACTCTAGCTAAAAGGGCATTACACAGGACGTCCTTATGATACTGCAAAATCAGCATTTAAAGGGATAGTATTCAACAACTGAGATGGAGATTTTGACTAATAATACTTTTATAACTGCCACTGTTACGAGACGCCCTTCATATTTACGTTTCTGCCTAGTTGTTGCAAATAAAGCAGGCCCTTGGATGTAAGCCTTATTTGAAAAATCCACAAAGGAATAGAATGTTCAAATGTAAATATGTGCAACAGGCAGCACTTTGCTACAAGCTACTCTGGTAGGCATCTGCTCACTTCTGCTGTAGCTGCTGAAGCATACAGGGTGGTGAGGGACACAAATGGGCTCACAAAGTGGGGGGTGTTGCAATTCCCCCGCTTACCCCCTGCGTTTGTCCATTGTGTAAGAATTAGGTAGGAAAAGACACTTAGGCAACCTCAAAACTGCATTTCCATTTTAAAAAAATGGCTCAGGCTTTCTTTCAAAAGCAAACTGCATCTTCCTTTGCAGTTCATGCCCTCCTTTTGCCACCTGTTTCAAAATGCCACTGCATCAAGAGCCCCTGTTTGACACACAAAGCTAATCTCCATTCCTAGTCCATCATTATTCTTGAGCCAAATTCCTTGGCCTGTTTTAGCATTTGCAGTGCACCAGATAAGGGACCGAGGAATGAATAAACATTTTCCTCCCAGGAGTTCAGTGCGTGTTTGTGCAGTTTCATGAACACCTCTTGGGCATTGTTCAGCTCACCTAAGTTACATGCAGAGCAGAGGTGTTTAAGTTTGGAGCACAGGTATGCTGGACTTCCTGTGCAGTGAGGTGGGAGGGATGAACTTTTCCAAAGGGTAAATCAGCCCATTTGACATCTGAAGCATCACTGGAAATTCCTGTAATTGAGAGTGATATAGGATGAGTCTAAGCCTTACGTATTGGTGTTTCAGGGTTCACTTGAGTCTGATCCTGACCTTTGGGTTTGCCCATTAGCCTCAGTGCGAGTATTCCTGCTAATACTGCAGATGTGTCCTGAGCATGTAGCTGTGCTCTCCCTAATACTGCAGTCAGCGTGGCCTGGGGACACTCCGTGGTTCCTGGGTTGTTCCATGACTGTGTCCTGATGCCCAACTCTGAACACCATGAGAGAAATGGTTGAGTCTGTCCAGGGCTCTGGGCAGGGCATCCCCTAAGGCTCAGTAAACATAAGCACCCGAGGCCACGATTGGTAGCCACTCTTCAGCCATGGGTCCAGTGCAGGAAGGCAACCCAGTCTTAGTGCTGGTAGGAATTTTATCTTGGTATAGGCAGGAGAAATCTGGAGCCACAGTGCAGTGGAGACTGTTTTGGTAGCCACTTAATGCCCTGAGCCTTGGTGGCCCTGCTTCTGCAAGGAGGTTACACAGGCTGGTAAAGTGGAGGTGATGATTGGTATGGGTTTTAATAGACGTAAATAGCACAGTAACATAAGATGAGTAGCAGTGAGTCCCAAACCCCTGCTATTGAAAGGAGGCTGCATAGCTGAAATCCTCCATCCATGTAATGAGTGGAAGATCATCAGCTGACCCTCCATACCCAGCATGACTGCCCCAGGCCTGCAGGAGGTGATGAGGATTCAGGGTTCTGCAGAGGCTTAAAGGATGCTCCAGACAGCTCACCTGAAAAAAACCACTGCTATCTCAAGTCTGTCCTTCCATTTCCAACTCTGAGTACTAGTTCCCATCCCTTTTGTGATCCCGGAACAGCCCTTTGTCAACTGCAGTAGTTATTTATACAGACAAATGAAGTTAAGAAAGAGCTTGATATCTTTTAAATTGCATCTGACGAAATCTGTCCGCAAGAGACACATTGGCAAGAAAGCCCCAGGGAACCCTTTGGCTCTTAGTGCCAAGCTTATCCATCAGAGCCACTCCATCAGTCCTAGCTCAGGGCACTCAACTTCATGTGGAAAAGTTCCTGCCCTCTAAGAACTCGTGAACCCTTTCTCCAGCTCGTTCCACGTTCACCATGAAGCTGGTGCTTCGGCCACTGCAACATGCAGTGACGAACTGATGGGCCAGGGCCAAAGCTGGAAGGCTCAGAAATTGCTCTTATTTTGTTGTTTGTTTGTTTTTTTGTTTGTGTTTTACATGCACAAAGTAGCATTCTTCTGAAGTCAGTGAAAGTCCTTCAGGTGACCTTCACTTGCCTTGGTTCAGACCCTAGATGTGGAACTGATTTTTAAGCCAGTTCCAGTAGCATCCAGTGAATTATGTACTTCCTACAAGCTGACAATCCTCAGCAAAAATACGCAGGTGCAGACCTGAGGGGAGAGAGAGAGGGGGAAAAAAAGACCAAAGTGAATATAACAGAAGTAAGAGCAATATGGGAAAATAAGGGGTTTTATCTTAATTTCAAACATTATTAGAAATTACCTAGCATGGAGAGGTGAAACTATTTTCCTTGCAGCCAGCCTACAGACAACCTGAAGATCACCAGGTTGTGCTCTTGCCATATGCAATAGCCTGTTAAAATCTGTTCATGTTCTATTAGTACCAAAGAAGCTCAAGTGAAAATGGACCCCCATTTTCTTCTGTGCTTTTCAGACCCTGAGCTTTCCCTGCACTGTCTCCTTGCATTGTGTTTCCAGGGCGGTGTGCTGTAACACAAGGCGCCCACGCCGCTTGGTGGATCTTCTTGCCTTGCCTTGGTGCCAGGATGGGTACATGGCTGCACCCATGATGACCTGAGCTGGCAGGAAACACATCTCTCTTTTAGATCTCTACCTTGCTGTATCTTGGCTAATTTGAGTGAAATTCATGTATAGTATTGTACCTAATCCCCTAGTTGCTCCAACCTGCAAAAATTCCTGTGAAGCTCGAGGCATGGCTGGGACCTGACTTTCTGAAGTGACAGGTACCAGCAAGTTTCATCATTGCTTGGTGAATCTGAGAATGCTGGATGTTTGGAAAATTATGGGTGCAGATGGTATGTATAGGTAGAAGGTGTGATTCATGGCATCTAGCTTTGATCATCTAACAGTGAAGTGCCACTTTTCCATGACGTGTCTTTTCTGGTCACCTGCAGAGGCAGAAGCCCCCAACAGATTGTTTGTCTCTTGTGTTTAAGATGCTCAGGACCGTGTGAGTCACTGTTTCTCTCTGTTGACTTGCAGGGCTCATGGCAGATTACTCCTCCTGCAGCATGGTCACTGTCCCCAATCACAGAGGGACATTAAGTGACTCTGGGGACAGCTGCTTAACATTGGGCCAGGCCACACCAGGAGAGAGAGTAACGATGTGGAGCTCTGCCAACCACAGCTCCCAGTGGCCTTGCAGACCTGGGAAGCTGGGCTGGTTTTGTGCTGATGTAAAAACAAAATCTGCTCTGTTGTTCCTCTCCAGGACTCCAAGCAACGGCACAGGCTGTGCTTTGCCTGCCTTCGCTGAGCAGATGCAAGGTCTCCATTTTCTGCTCACCTTACAGGAGTGCTAAAGACAAACATCTGCAGTTTTCTGGGCTGAGAGTGCTGAACACAAACGTCACCCCTGCTCAGCTTTTAAGATGGTTGATGAAGCACTTTAAAGGTCCAAGTTATATTTGGAAATGAAAGGATCTTTGTACCAAACAGAATATAGCCTGTGCACTGTTGAGACCGACAGTCACTAAAAGCAAGCACATCTGCTGATGCAACCTAATTGCTGCTTTGATTGCCCAGCCATGACGGGGCATAAAAATATTGTCCGCCTACAAAAAAAGAATGAAACCTCACTTGACCATTTTGTGCCCAAATACCTTGGCACCCAGCCCTGCCCAGCTAGAATTGGGCAATCTGAATTCAAAAATTCCCCAGTGCAACCAGCTCCTAACAATACAAAGCTGTGCCTGTCTGACTGGGTGGACTTTTTTCATGAGTCTGAATAAAAATCATGTCTAGAGCACTGCACGTTTCTGTGGGGGCTGTGCAAGCAGGCGGGCACGTTGGCCTGTGCCTGGAAGCTTTCTGAATTAAGTTGGCAGAGGATTGGCCACTGCTGAAGGCCAGTCTCTTGAGACTTGCAGGCTTTGTGGTTGCCTGTGAACAAGTACAGGATCCTCACAAAATGCTGATAGGAACATTTCTGAAGCAACACAGCAGGGCTGAAGCTAATTCCAATTGGGAGAGACCATATCTGGTTACTGAAGAGGTTCCGGACACATCTTGTGAAGCTTCCAGCATTGCCCATTGTGGGAAGAAGGAGGGTGACCTCCTTTGCTGTGGGTGTAAATCATAAGGACATCTCTTTCACTTCATTCTGATCAAATCTGTGTTTGTACCTGACCTGCTGTTTAACAGTATGACTTTTACCAGCATGACTGTCACTAACTTCCCACCTCCCTGCCCAGAGCAATGTGGCCATAGCACAGCCCCCACGTTCTCTGCAAGGGGCAGTTGAATGCCAACTGGCCAGACTGGGACAGAGTGGGGACTCCTGTCACAGCCAGCACAGCCCAGCAGGATCCTGCTCCAGTGCAAGCTTTCTGGGCCAAATCCAGCCTCCCACAGTCCAGCTCTTCCAAATTTGCCTGGCTAAAACCAGTGAATACAGAAGAGCAGAGGTAGCAGAAAGCCATGCAAGAAAAGAGAAAAGACTGTTCTTTCCCTCCCATTAAAAGGGCTATTGATTGATCTGTCTATTTAATAGGCCTCAGCTGCTAAAGCCCAGCTTGCAGCCTGTCTCTGTCCCTTCAGCCAGCTCCTCATACCACTGCCCTTGTGTTTTTCTTCCCCCATGGTGGAGCCTCTCAAGTATTTCTTTAAAGAGTGAACCAAGTGCTTTCAATCAGCTGCCAGCCCAACCCAGTACCAGTGAGGGGCTCCTGGCTGCTCCCTCGCTGTGTTTGGCACTGCAGCATATGAAATCCCCAAGACCCACCCCCCCCTCAACACAAAAACCCCAGACTGGCTTAAAAAAACAGCAGATTTTTTTTGCTTAAGCTTTCTTACATTCCCCTTGGGAACCAGCGGGTTTCATGTACTCAGTTAGTGGGACGCTGCTGTGCAGCAGAGCCAGGCTCTTGCAGGGCTCTGACAGCAGCATCCATCGAAGGCACTGGGGCATTGCAGCCACCTCATTGCCAGGCGAGAAAAGGATGGAAAAGATGGACTGCCCCTTTTCACAGCTCACTGGGCTGACCCAGGCACTGCAAAGCTGGCTGTGTCACAGCTGTCATCAAACTGCCAAGGAACAAGCTGGAAGTCTAAAATAAATTCTGAATTGCAGATTTGCCCTGAACTATGGGAATGTATAATCCTGTAGTCAAAAGAGCTGGTGTGGCTTCCACCATGTCTCCAGGCTGCCATAATCACTTGCGTGGTGTTCCCTTTGGGTTGTCCTTGGTGATACACCAGTACCACGTAGAGGTTGGCCAGTCTCCTCCAGTCCGGAGGAAGCAGCGACTGGCCTTCAAGCATCATAGACCTGATAAAAAGAAAAGAGAGCTGTATCTTGCCGAACAGCCTTTCCTCATGGTCACAAGGATCAAGAGAGCTTGACAGGATTAACACCTTGTGGTGCCCCACAGCTGAGAGCCCTTGAGAGGATGTGTGGGGAGTGGGACCATTTGTGGAGATCTCTCAGGGAAAAGGAATGAAACTACTGGGGAGATGTCGTGTACTTCCAGAAGCATTTGCAGGCAGTGCAGCAACACCTCTCTGTTGATGGAGTCAGAGGTAAGCGGTGGTTTGAACAGATGGATCTACATTTTATTCCATGCTCGGTTCCACAGATGGAGTTTTTACTCCAGAAGCAAATAAAACTTTAGAATGGTAAAGTTCCAAAAGTCATCTGAGAAAATGTTAAGATGATGTTCTGTGTGTCAACCATTTACAAGCATTCCCAAGACTCCCAGAGAGAAGACTCAGGGAGGATGACTTTCTTAGCCCTGCAGCCCTGAGATTGGTCACCTTTGATGAGCTCTTCC
>NW_010188470.1:19543-21794 GCF_000695765.1 Mesitornis unicolor
AGATCTGAGAACTTGCTGTACCCACAAGCCTTGTCCCTGGGATCAGCAGGGCAGCCTGCCAGGGGTGCTGTGTGTGAGCTGACAAGAAACGACAAGGATTTGGAAACCCACCTGGCAAGTGAGGCTGTGCTGGAAACTCGCCTGATTTCTGTGAGAGTATTGTCAAATCATCCCGTTCCCATAGTGTTTTATTTGTGTCAGATCAGCATTTTCGGGGCGGGGAGGGGAGCTAATTTGGAAAGTTCGCAATCAGGAATCAGCCCAATAGCAATATGTTCCTTCTGATCACAGATCTCCAAAAGGAGGTTTCTAAGCCAACTCTACATTTTAGACAGGGCTCTAGTGAGACTGAGGAGGGTGAAGGAGAGCAAAGGCATTTGGCTTCTGTGAGAGCTGCCTCTCCGCAATCTGATCCCAGAAGAAAATACTGTAGCTGAGAGTAACCAGGATTACCAATATTCAGCAATGACTTCTTGAGCAAAAACTGCAAAATCAGTCCACCTTTTTCAAAAGCAGTGCTGACCATCTCTAAATCAAGGACCTTACAGTTCTCCACTAGCTTTCATTCACCACAGATGACACAGACAAAGATAAATTCTGTTCTTCCAGCATCTACAATATGAGTACCTGTAGTCGACACCTCACAAGAGAAGATGAGGACTGTTACCTTGTGAGATTGTTCTGCCACCAGGCCAGCCTTATCAACAAAAAAGCAATTCCTTCCTGATTATAGGCACCTGGTTTTGCTGTGAGATCAAGACCATCCAGATTTACCAGTCTTATCTAAAACCAGAATAATCCTCTACTGGGATTCTGGATAGTGAGAAGGACACAGATTAAGCATGAATGGAAAACAAGTGTTTTCCGGAGGGATGTGCCTCCACTCTGAAATGTTGAGGTAGTGGTTGATGAATGATGTAAGATCTACTTTCCTATACTCCACTCCCAACTCAAAAATGAGATCCAAACAGTCAGTTCCTGGTAATCTCTGAGACATAGCTTCTTTGATGACCACAAAATTCCCAGCTGTCTCCTCAGTTCCACCATCTCCAGGCAGACTGACACTGCCAGGACTGACCACGTCCAATGCCACTGCACTCATTTACGTTCTGAAGTGATATGAACTGATCTGATGGTGCACCTGGATTTCCCTATGTAATTTCCAACACACGAAACCCAGTGTCATTTCATGCTGAAGTAGAGATTTTAATCTCCAAAGAGAATCTCCTCTCAGTGATCAGTACAATGTCTGCTTCTCCCTAATGGCCTTAAGTCATGTATTGCTGAATGATAGCTGTGTTCAATATTATTCTCTTGCATAGGTAACACACTAAATTTATTTCTTGGATTGAAGGTGGCTGATTTTCCTACTGACGGAACATTTCTTGTAATTTACCAGGATCTTTGGATGGCCTTTCTTTCACCCAATTTAAATGTCTACAGAGTAATAATCTATATCTGAGCTGTTTACTCTAGGCTTTTTACATAGTTGTTGGAGGAAACAGGCACTTTCAGAATGCACTGCACCCGATTTATTTTAGACCTCTTATTTAGGATGAAAAGAATTGAAACATCCAAAGTGCTCTAGCTCTTTAGGTGAATCTCACCCTTGTGTCCCAACAATTTGAGATCCTGACAGGATGAACTGGAAAGGACCAAAATTAAACTCTTGCCCAGGATCCGTGTTGTCTCTGTGGTTTGCCATTACCTAATTTCAAGATGCCACAAGGACTGAAGACACCTGCTGATGCTGATTGCCTGCTGATGTTCATATTGGGTCCCTGCTATTACACCAATGGCAGCAGCCGCTGAGGAGATGCAGCTATCAAGCAGAGAAGTGGGTAACAAGAGTGACCTCCTAGTACCATACCAGAAAAACTCTCATATTTCCTGCCCAACATCTGCTGCTTGTCTCACACTGAAGGGTTTTCCAGACATTATTCTACAACCCCTCTTATGTCCTTCTGAAATCCCCTTTTGTCACTATGGCCAAGTGGAGTGAAATGTCAATGCAGTCACTCCCCAAGCTGGTCTCTGGCTAACCCCTAAGTCCCGCTTCCAGGGTCCCAGCAGTGGGTAGAAACACAAAATTGTTTCTTCTTATATGCCAGGGGCTTCTTCCATTTGCAGGACAAAGATCTTCATCTATCCTCCCCCCATTGTAAGACCACCTTTAAAGAAAGAGAGGACTCCTGTAACTAGAAGATTCCCTAGGGTCTACCAGTACAGCCCAGAAGCTAGACCATATATA
>NW_010188471.1:0-16899 GCF_000695765.1 Mesitornis unicolor
GGCTCCGCAACCGTGGCTGAGCATCTTTGGGTCTCTAGGGGGGCCGGGGGAAGTTACACAGCGTGAAGTGCTGGCAAAAGTGTTTTTCTTCCTTCTGACTGTTTATAAAAGCACACAAGAAGTTTCTCTAGGTTTTCAAAGTTTCATCTGCAAAAGGTAGCCAAAGCCTAGGCTTAGCTTATGTGAAGCGCAGGCAGATGCACACAGCCTGCAGTCACTCTTAAAAAGCCTCAATAGCTGAGACGACAAAACCGGACTTTACTAGATAGACTACAGCAAATTACAGCATACACATACTAATTAAATTACTGCTTTTTTTTTTTTTTTTTTTCACAAACCACATAACTGAGAAGAAAAGCCCTCACATAAAGAGAAGAAGCACTCATACTGCTTTGAGGTGGTAAACAGCACTAGATCCCACTAGAAGCTGCTGGAAAGTAAACCCAATCCCTAACACCAACATACTCGCTGTCTTAATTTGCTGGTAAAAGAGTTGCTGAGTGAAGATCATTTTCCAATTGATGTGATTAGTATAAACAATTTTAGCCTTCATTACCCACTATGTTTAGTTTTTCATGAGAGTATTTTTCCAAGGCTTTGGAAATGCAGAAATTACAAGCATCTTAGAGCAGAGTCCCAGCACAACAGCAGAAACAGCAGCAATCTGGTTTAATACCATACCAATTTACTGCAAGGGTTTTTTTATCCAGCTGGCACAGGAGAATCACCTAACCTGAACCATTTATTCCATAAGAAATCATAATCACTGCATAACCAGGTAAAAAGAACATTAAAAATTAAAAGCATTTAATCATCTTGAAAGTAAATTTGTTCTAATAGGCAAAATGTTAAAGTATAAACAACAGTATTATATTGTAAATAGTGTAACAATGTTTACAGCCAGAAAAGAACTTGTCTTCTGACAGAAAACACCCTCACTGACTTTCAGATTCCTCTGAACTAGCATTTCCCCTTTGCTTTGAAATCAAAGCCAATGTTGTTTTGGAGTCTTCTGTTCATGATAAGAAAACCTACCTTATCTTACGGCAAATGAACTTTATCCTGGTTATGTGGGAGGGGCTGAGAACATCACTGATTGGGAAACAACACATTTCTGCACTTCTACCCCTCTTCCAATTCGCCTAGGGCTGTTCCCTCCGTATTTTTTTCCAGCAGCCTTGAGAGACTGAGCACAGGAGGCCACCAAAAGACACTGCTATAGGAGCACAGAGCTTCTCTCCTCCATGAGCATGGCCTGCTAGAAAGGAAAATCCCATCTTCCAAGCTGGGTCCAGCTCATGGGGAAGGAACATTTACCCCCCTACCACCACTGAATACCTTTGGAAACCTGCAAACACCGCTTCTGCTCTGGTTAGCTGGTGCTTCCTGTTAGAAACACTGTAGCACACCATGTGTAGACATAATTTTGATGACCCTAGATCTGGGGGAATTCCCTGGTATATGGGCCACAACCTGTGCTCATGCAGGGGACTCAGGGAGATGACTTAGTGAGAATTTTACAGGAAAAGGCTGGGCAGGGGCCTTGCCTTCCCCCTGTCCAGCAGGTACCCGCAGAGGGAGGACAGATGCACCCCACTTGGAAGGAGTAAAATGAGTGGCAAGAGCCAACACAGCTCAAACTCTTAATGAAGAGACTCAGCTCCCAGCAGGTCCCAGGATTCTGCTCCCCTTGATGCAAATGGAGCACATGGTTAACCACCACTTGAAAAAACCATCTCTCATTTCCAGGTTTGAAGCCAAACTTACAATGGAAGCAAAGAATTTGGACAGAAAGCTCTGCAGCTGCTTTTTTTTTTTTTTGGTCTGGTCATAGGGTACGTGTGGCGGGGAGATGGTGAGCTGTGAGTTTCTCAGCTGCTAACAGATTTGTAGCTGTAATTTCGTCTGCATTGAGTTGACCATCACGCAGGCACCTTATAGAAAATCTAAAATGTATTTAAATTGAACTGAAGTCTCCCAACAAGGCAGTGCACAAACAGAAGTTAAGGGAATTAATTTTCTCAGTCACCACACCCACAAGGCTTCATTTGGCCTTTTTCTTTTTTTTGTTTTGTTTTGTTTTAACTCTAAACATCTTTGACCTTTAGCTAGCACTCCAAGTATTCACCGTCTCTGTATTTACAGCTTTGCAGTCTTCTACACTTAAGTCTAGAAGTTCAGTGGAGAGACTTTCCAGCCAGCAGATTGGGGGCTGGACACAAAGCTGGGTGCCACCTAGAATTTGACTAAAGGAACTGCCAAGCAGGCGTTTGGTTTTAAGTGATACTTTGCCCATTGTTCAGACTCTTTTGTCTTGTCTGAGGCAAACAGTAAAATCCATGCAACCCCACCTTACAGCACTAATGCAACAAGAATGGGACATAAACTGTTTCTAACATTGCTAATATTTGAAAATCTTGAGTAAAAGGAAGCATGAAAGTAGATGTGAAGAGAGAGGAAGAGACAGCATCACACTTTTTTCTCCTACACTATGGGCTCTGCATCTTTTTTTTTTTTGCAATTGTATGTGGAATTCCCCTTTAAGTCAGTGCAAGGCTTTACACCGATGAGCAGCAAGGCTTCTGTGGCTGGTTTGGGGGAAAAATAATACAAAGAAAGAAGCACATATACAAGCATCTCTGACAGAATGTAAATCAGATGTTATTCATCAACTGTGAGTTATTGTATCATAGTCAAAACAGGGTAAAGAGAGGCAAGTAATTCCTTTCTATTCTAGTAGCACCTTACTTTTGTGGCTGCAGTTTAAAATGCACAAATACTAATACTAGGATCATTGTACTAAACTTATATTAAGACCTAGGTTTACAGTTTCTAGCAGGGATGGATTCCACCTGTGGAGGGCGACTTCATGGCTTTTTTCAGAGCCTCCACTAAACCCAAGGGCTTTGAGAGAGCAGCAGATTTCACCTTGCTGTTGGATAACCTGACGCTGGCTCTACCCCACCTCCTGACTCCAGAGTCCCCACTGGATAGTAGTCTTCATCTTTCTCAACCCAAAAACAGGCCAGAACACTGGCTCCCAGATCTTCCACCTCTCTGTTAGTAAGGATCTGTTTATCCCTCTCCTGCTCTGTCATGTCAGTGTGTCCAGTCACCTTACAATCTCTTGGTCTTGTTCTCTAGGGTTCAGTCTCAAAGAAGACTGTGATTCTGTGATTCTGTGAAACGTTCTGCAAACACTTGCTCATCTGAGCAAGGACAGAGCCCTTATTGCCCACAGGATACAGCTTTTCATTTTAACCAGTTCCCTTGGTAGATTACTAATTGTCCAGCTACAAAGAGTTTGAACTGAAGGGGAAGAAGCAACTAAAAAAAATAAAAAACACACACCCCAAAAAAAGTAAAAAAAAGGACTTGCCTGCATGCTGAAAAATAAAGGGTAAGTTTGGCAAAAAAGTAATACACCAAGACACTCTTACATGTGAATTCCTAGTGAATTAATTTTTGGGAGGTTGCTGACACAGGAATCATAACACACCAAGGAAACCTCTTTTTCATCTTGCAGAAAGTTGTTTTGCCTTAGCAGTGTATATTTTAATCTCTATGTGATCATACTGAAAAAAGCATTATTTTTCTTCATAGTTAATTTTCTTGTTTGAAGCAAAAATAAGTAATATGCATTACACCCTGCTCTCCCTATATACCTTTAGATATTTTCCAGACAGTCATCATGCCTAATCTCTGCAAAGGGCTCAGCCCCAGCTGCCCATGCCATCCATACACGTTCAGTAGTCATGTGGCACTCGGCTCCCATTAGGTAAATCAAATTTAAATTCTGTCCCAAGACAGAGCACTTCAGTCACTGGCTGCATGTGGTCAATTGATAGACTCTGGACAGAAAGTGAAAGCCATGTTAGCGACAAGGTAGCCTGGTTTTCAGTGTTTGGAGATGCAAGAAAAAATCCTTATGATTTATTGTTAAGCCTCAGATAGTGCTGGGCTTTTTCCCCTGTTCTATAGCTATTTGCATCTGAAAGGTATACCAGCAGTTTTTGTAGGTTCTACGTGTACAGAAATCACGAAGGACAAGCTGTGGTGAGTAACTGATAGAATCAGACTAAAAAAATCATCGTCCTTCATTGACAAGCCTCAGACAGATATTTCAAAACTCTCGAGAAAGATTTTTTTCATACAGTTTTAGAAGATGCATGCAGATAAATTAATGAGACAATTTTTTTTAAATTGCATTTTAGATATCTCTGTTATCTGTCTAAACTCTCCTGTACAATTTCTCAGCTTTCTAATTAATTTTGGAGAAAATATGTTTTGTCGAATTTCTAAGATCTTGTATGTCAACCAGAAGGATCCTGTAGTTACTCTTTTGACAATGTGAGACACTGCAATCTGTTTTTTTCAAATCAGAAAGAGGTAGCTTTTGCATCTTAATTTGGTTAAAGAAATAGACAACACCAACTGTCATTCAGAAGATCCTGAACCCTGACAGGAGGGGTAACCAAATTACCAATTCAATTCTTGCAGCAGCAGAAGTCATTAGCGCTGGTCATGGAGCTCAATTAAGTGGATCATACAAAAAAAGAACAGCCTGAAATCCCGTTACCCTTGAAGCTGAGAGCAAAAATCTCACAGATTCCAGTGGGCGTATCTGTAGGCTACAACCTTGACAGAGAAACAACCTGGAACTTTGTAATGCACATAGTAACCACTTTCTCAAGGACGTACGTTGTCTATATATGATCATATCCAGTCGTAAAAGTGATTTTCTTTGCGGTATAGAGGAGGCGTCTGAGCTGATTTGCAGACGGTGCTGCCAGAAGAGATGGACAAGCCACCAAGAGCCTCTACAGCAGCCTCCTAATAATGTCTGCCTTTTACACAGCCTGACCTCCTTTCACCTCGTTAAAAGCAGTAAGTAGTAAGTAATAGATCTTGTCAAAGGTTACTCTGTAGAATAACCTCTAGAGATATTAGATAGAGGTGTCCAGAGAAATACCACAAAAAGGTGCTGACAAGGAAACCAAGGGGATTATGATTAGGAAGTGTGAATAAGCTAAAGTTTCAAACATACTCAGATTTTGGTTAGAAATGCTGAAGTACAGGAAGGAAATGTTCTACATACCATCAAGCCACCAAAAAACACACTTGAAAAGACAAGTTAAAGAACGATCGCATGGAGATTAAATACTCTACATGATTTAAGAAAAGCTGCAAGAAATGCAATTCCACACTTGAATAGAATAATTAAGAATTTCTTCCTCCCCAAAACCTAGTATGTCTTGTGATAAAAATTGAGAAACCAATTTGCGCAAAGGCAAACAAAAAATCTGTACCTATAAAATGTTACTTGTTCCTTCAGCTCCCTTTTAATCCATTCTTGAATATTGAAATTAATCTAACATTTTCTCAGAACTTCCACTAGGTAATTCCCAATAACAGGGTTCCATTTAAGGCATCCACCTTTCCCCTAAAGAAGAAATAAATTCAAAAAAGACCCGGAAATCCTAAGCCAGTAGCATAATGCAGAAAGACTATTTCTCCATTTAGTCCAATTCCTGAATTTAACAATTATGCAGTGATTTAACGGAAAAAAAATTCCAAGATATTTCTGACAGCGTTCTTAGAGCACAGCCTCTACTAAGTTTTTTCTCAGTGAAGTTGCCGTACAAAGACTTGCTTTCTTTCAGCCAAGTTTTTCTGACTCCATCAGTTGATGAAGCCAATTTTGCGCTGAAGGCAGTCATCTTCCCTGTCCCAGTCAAATCAAACCAGACCAGACCAAATCTTAGGAAATATTTGGAAGATCTAGCCAGCAAAAGGCCTCTACCCAACCGTTTGAAGTCCTCAACCAACACAGCTTTCCAGGAGCTTGCTCTGTCTCATTATATTTTGCAGACAAGAAAGGTAAAGAAACCCAAACCCCTTAAACCAAGAGCAGCCAAATAAAGAGAGATAAACATGAAAATATTTGCAACAACCTGAAAGACTTTATTCAGTACCAAAAAACCAGATTCATCTGTGAAAGATTTAGTGCCTTGCATCTTCCTTAATACAAGTCAGTTTTCAAAGGAGATGTATCTTATTTTGAAAAAATGTTGAAATAAAGTATTTTGACTCTTTCACGTATTTTCCTCCCCTTTCATTTTGGCTGAAGCTAGTCACAGAATTTGATCTGCAACCATGAACACTTTCAGGCCTCCATGTTTTTCAGTGAACTTCTTCATGTCAAAGTCTTCAGGGAATATTTTTTTTTCCTCAAAAAAAGCCACCAGCTTGACTGCCCAGGACAGACAAACTCCCTTCCAAAGCTACTCCTCGCAGGATGCCCACCTTACCCCTGGCAACTGCTACTTGATTTAACTCGGGATCAGATGGGGCTGCGGAGGAACCCTGTGGCCCAACTGTCTTCTCTGCACAACAGCAAGGAAATCCCCTCTGTGCTAAATATGGGGCTTGGCGAGAGACAAGAGGCTCTGTCAGGACCTTGCCACTTTAGAGGCCACCTTATATACACCATACTTGAGCACAGATGGCTCTAAGCAAAGTTGCTCATTATATGGAGAAATAACCAGCATTTTAATGTAGGCACCAAAAGGATGATGCTTTTCAGCATGTATTTTGAAGGTGGTTAATAGGAAGGCACTGGGTACATGAGGAAAATGCTATCCGCAGAACCATAAAAGGCTAAAAAAGTACCGAAATTTGCATTTTCATTTAACTCTTTCACAGCCAGCATTTATAAAAAAATCTGGTATTTCCATAGCACTGAGCACTTGCTTTTTTCTTTTTCTCCCCCAGCAATAAGCTACACAGTTTATTGCTGTGTATCATTTACTGTCTACACAAGAATCTCTCCATACAAACCAGTTTGCCTGATTGCAGCCTTGGTTTTCCTCTTAAAATCCTGCAGTGCCAGGCTACAATGGATACTTTACAAAATATGTTCTCCGCGTGATACCTGCCCATTGCTACAGAGCCCTAAAGCCTCTGTAAACGTAGACATGGGCATTTTCCTGTCACAAACCAGTATTTTACCAGCACTGGAGCCACATAAGAGATTTGTTTGAAATCATTCTTGAGCTTGCTGAAGGCACCTGAATCCTGCTGGCTGTTATTAGTGGGGAAAGGCATGAGGTGGCTTCCACTGCCACATTCACACTCACCGTGCAGTGCATGCTCCCGCACCATGCAACGTGGCCACATAGCTCAGCGTGGGTACTTCCAATGCCACATCTTCCCCTGTTTAAAGAAGGGTGTTTCCTCAAAAAAAGGGATACAATAAGGAACTTATCATACAGAGCATGCCAAACCAACACTTCGCTGCAAGGCATCCTCAGCACATTTAAGCTATCTGAAACCAACATAGCAAATTCAAATTAAAAAAAAAATCTATTCCCATGACTAGCTTGATAAGACAGTCATCATCATATCTCTTATTGTACTCATTATAAATTAATTTAGCATGACTTACAATTCTCAAAATATTTTTCCTAAGCTTATTCTGTCCCTAAAAACTTTCAGTCTGCTGAAAAGCATTTGGCTGACAGTGCACTGATTAAAAATTCTGAAATGAAAACTGGAAGACTGACAGTCTAGAAATAGGCTGTCTTAATATTTTGGAATACCAGCTTTTTGGCAAGAAAAATTGTATAGAATCAGACAGCAAGAGAGAGAAAATACACAACGTAGCATCCTAACTGCTATAGAGGGAGCGATGTTTTAGAAGTGTTTCCTTGTGTATCCTGCAAGCTCCACTCAATTTAGATAACCTAGTAAAAGGTACAAGTGTAAGGCCACAGAACAGCAGTAAAATAAACTATCTGGAACTCCTAAATTTTAGGGTATTATTAAGTTGATTGACTCATCTGAGATTCATTGACTTTAACTATTTATGTTAAAAAGAACTCATCATAATTTTTCACTGAGGAACAAAATAAAATCGGCAGGTGGCACACATATCATTTGATCACTTCTATTTGACTACGCAAAGGTGCATTCATTAGACCCAAAACTTTTTAATTTAATGCTGGGTAATATAAAATCATTCTTGATTAACATTAAAGATCACTTTCAATAGAATAAAATGGGAAGCTGTGTCCTTATTTTATGAAATGTAACAGAGGACAGATTTTTTTTTTCCAAAGCAGAATTTTTGTACTGTTAAGGTATGCGCAGAATATCAGCTCTTATTGTCGCACTCTGTGTTGAAGGACTCCTTGAAGGCTACAGAATTAGAGCATGTACTTTTATAGCTCTGTGGAAGAGATGGAGGGTATCTGCATCTTTAACAAGGAGAGCTTTTCTCCCAGGAACTTGCTAGGAGTTTGAATTAATGACGAATTAAGTTTCATCTCAGCAGTTTTACTAAACTTTGGAGAAAACAGACATATTGCCACCGGTCCCCAAGTGCCCTCGATGCCCATTGACTTCAATGGGGATTGAGACAGGTCCTCCTTGTAGTTGACACAGCACTTTGCGGAATTAGATCCAGTCCCCTTCCCCTCCTCCTAAGAATGTATTTTTCCCACTAGCTGCTTGATTTTTATTTTGCTTCAACCAGAGATGAAATTAATGTGGATGTTTCAGTGCTGACAACCTCCCTGTCAAATTATATAGTGACTTCTCATGCTAAAACTTGTTTGTTTTCACACCATCATCACTGATGATCTCAGCACAGCAGCGCTCCGAGAATAATGGTTTAGTCAAATGCAAAGCCAGCAGAAGGAACATAAGACAATGTGTGCTTATATAGGGCCTACATAAATAGTGCTTTTTAAAAATGTTTGGCAATGAAATAATAGTTGTGGGTTTGTTTCATTTTTTTTTATAAATTAACCTCTGGATTGTTAAGGGTGCAGAGAACCCTTTCACACCAGGGTCAGTTATAAGGCCTAAAACTTTTTGTTACATCCTCTCACAAAAGATGATGTGCAGAAGTTGCCCGTTGTGTGCCATTAATAAAAAAACGTGGGCCATATTTTTACTCCACACAGTTCCAGAGAAGTCAATGCATTAATACCAAATTCAAAAGTTACAGAGCTGACTCCACATATCCTGGGTCAAATAAAGAAAACTGGAAGCAAATGTATGTGATTAGGGCTGGGGAAGTTGGGGGCTGTACACTGGACACTGTCTATTTGGCACTCCTTACAATGTTTTTCTTACTCAAAATTTCCTGTTGATTGCTGTTTAAAAAGATCAGAGTAGCTCGGGCAGTGGCAAGATTTTCCTCATTTTCTGAAAGACCTTCTCTGCTCTCAATTGCAGGTCAGTCTGGGAATTCTGCAGGATGCTCAAGTGGCTTGGGCCTTGCTTTCCAGTGCTGGAAGCAAATAGTTCTATTTATTAAAACTGCAGAGCTACGCTGCCTTCCCATTTTTCCCCCTCTCTGTCCAGTTTTTTGTTTTTTCAAAAAATGAAAAAAAACCCGCACAAAACCACCACAAAACTCCACAAACAAAACGTAACTGTACTCTAAGGTGTTACTCCCAATTCACAGTAGTATCATTAAGATTGAAAACACATGTGATATTTAGAAGTAGAATTAGATCTTGCCATGTTTAACTGAAAACCATAGTGGGCTTTTCATCTATGTCGTTCAAGCCTGAGGCCAGAGTGGTGACTGTCACAGCCAAAGAGACACAGACAGATAGATGATGGAGAGTGCAGACTGCGCACCCACACATAAAGCGCGTGAGAGGAAGGAGAGTGCACGGAAGGAATATTAATTGAGCACAAAATAAGTATTCTCAATATCCCCCTGCCCACTTAAAAGTAGTCACAAGATGAGGAGAGTTACAAACATGTACATCATGGGGAAACGGCCGTCCTTAACGTGACATGTCAGGCTATTACTTTAATAATGGGATTTGCACAGCGCACAACTGATAGGCTACGGTCAGAATAGACCCCGTGAATCTAATTTTCTTCTCAATGAGTGTTATAGCAGTTGGTAACTCCACAGCTTTCAATAGAATTGCTCCAGATTTGTATCAGGGTGAGTGGAGAATTAGGCTCTACTATGATATTTTTTAAATCTACAAGAATGTAATTCTCCTTACCCAGTCAGAAAACCCAGGGCTCTTTTGATCCTTTCTGCTTTCATAGAAGGTTATTTAGAGAAACTTGTCTTTTAAAGATTCATATCAATATAGTTAAATTACTGCTTTCTCTCCCTTTTTGTGATAAACCAGCAATTACTCGAATTTAACCTATTTTCATGCTCGAGTCCTTGTGCTGCACTTTAGTTGTGCTGCAGAATGAAAAAGCAGTACGAGTATTGTAGAAAGCAGTTTAGTTTTTACATAATTCATTTTTTCCCTACTGTCTTTTTAAAATACTTTTCCATTGCACAGCCAGTAAAAAAACATACACTGACCTTACTTAATAACAGGCATAATGTAACCTTTAAGTGCTACACAGATGCAGTTAAGGATATGGAAGTGAGGAAAAAAGGAAAATTCCTTGTTTTTAACTACAGAATCTCTTCTTTTCCGTAATTTTGCACACTCTCTGGAAAATGCTGCAAGACTCTACAGATGTTGATCCTGCTCTCTTCAACCTGAAAATAAAAATGTGCAAATGCCCCCCCACACCCCCCCCACACCCCATTATTACCAGCAAAAGGAACTTTAAAGTCACAACAAAGTAAGTCAACATGATGGTTGAAAACCTTACAAATCCTTAACAAAGAGTTCTTCTTCCTAAAACATTCACTCAGTAATGAACTTAAACAGTAGGTAGTAAAAGCTAAAATAAAGCAATTGATTATTATTTTCTACTCCACTGCTCAGCTTTTAGTTTCTTCAGGTTGTATTCTACTACCGTCCCAAGAAAAGAAGTTTCCTATAAGTGAGGTATTGGCATGCACAAAATTTCTAATACAGACTGTGCTCATTTCTGGACAAGCACAATTCCAGGCTCTTTGCCATCGCACATTCAGGTCAGCTTTGGAGTTCCTGTTGGCCTCCTAAAAATATTTAGTGACAAACTCATTCACTGACCTGACCAGAACAAAAATGAGGCCCAGATTAAACCAACTAACTAAAATTAAGTCAGAGTAGTACCTGTGGTGGTATGATTTACTATTCACAATTTGAAGTTCCTCACCTAGCAACTGACTATTGCTGTTGAACATAAGGTTTTTTTTAAAAGTTAAGTGAGTGGTATATTTGGACTGGAATAATGGTAAACTAGTGCACACA
Organism: Mesitornis unicolor; assembly: GCF_000695765.1. Lineage (NCBI taxonomy): Eukaryota > Metazoa > Chordata > Aves > Mesitornithiformes > Mesitornithidae > Mesitornis > Mesitornis unicolor. The sequence goes on from NW_010188471.1 coordinate 11,181, forward strand.
TGACTGAATTACTGGCAGTTGCTTTGCAGCATCAATGCACAATTGAGTGACCTACTGATATCACCATCCATATCTTGGAGAGCTCAGTTGCTTACTTAGACAGAATATCACCCCACAGGTAAATACCATACCATCTCAGCACTCCAGAACTGAAAGATTTAAAGCACAATAAAGGAAAAATAGAGAGAGAATACAATATAGTAACATCTCAATCTAGTGCTTACTACTGAATTCGCTCCATACAACACATCCTAAACTTAATCTCTGATTCCATTTATTGTGCTATAGAGCCCCCTGTGTTGAGCATCACATATTAACTAGCATTACTTATGTTTGGCCAGGAGAAAAGAAAACCTCAGATGTCAAATCTAAGAACCACTTGTCTGGGTTAATTTCCCATATGAGCCAAATTAATTTCTGAGTACTTGCAAACAGCTCAGAAAAAGCTGGCTATGAACAACGCTGCCTTACATGTAATGAAAGAGTAACTGAAGGCATAAGCCCACAAAATAAACAGGTAAAAAGGCCACTTCTTCCTCTGAATGAGAAAAAGATCAACCTAAATAAATACATTTTTCTGTATTAAATTTACACACTGTGTACAAGGATGACCAGTTTAAAGCTCAGTACATCCCTGGACAGAAAACTTGAATGCATACTGAGATTGGGACCAAGCACTTCAGTTGCATCAAAATGTCCACTGCGTGGTGGCACCCAAAAACAAGGTCCTCAGGAAGGAAAGAAATGGAGATGAGAGCAAAGGACGCTGTTTGAGAAAATACTGCAAAGGACAAAAAGGTGATAAAAACTATTTATAGAGTTTATGTGGGGTAACATCAAACAATGCCCAGATCCTGAGTTAGCAAAGGTCTCAGTACCCTAGCAAGAGTAATGAAAACACTCAGAGCAAAAGAAAAGCAGAATCAGCTCCTGATGGTGGCAAAGGTAATAGAGGATTTTAATTTTCCCCAAATTAAATTCAAATCTCATTCCTCCTCCCTTCTTCTAAAGACGTTGCCCTTTCTATCACCTGCTGAGTGGAATGCTCTGCCCAAGCGGGGCACCCTACACCTTCACATTACATGGAAGGGTGTCACAACAACGACATGAGCTGTCTCAAAGAACCAGATTATTAAAGCCAGACACCTAGGCAAACACTGCTGATGACAATGTTTCAAGGCAATTTATTTCAAAGTTGTGTGAACGACTAACTTCTTGAACAAATTCTCACAAAAATATAAGACGGAAACAAGAACCAAAAGCAAAACATATTTTAAGCTAAGGAAATTGTCGTAAGCTTTCCATGTTTTACTTTGAAAATCCTACAGCCTTCAGCAAAATCCTTGGAAAATCTCTTCATGTTTATAAAATAGCATTCAATAGCACCATCTAGAAACCTACAAACCAGGGCAACCAACCCTTTCTAAATTCTCTAAGGGCAAACAACAGCTGCATTTCCCATGTGATGGCTAGTAAAAAAAATACAACAACTGAATCTCTGCATTTTTAATTACAGAGTAAAACAACACCTTAGTGAAAAAATGGTAGATATACTATTATTTTAAGTGTTGAGGTTGCCTCTTCAGCCTGAGCCATAATAGAATCAAACCACCAGGCCATAAACCAACAGAACAGCTCCTTGGATGTAACAAGACACAACAGCTACTCTGCTTCAACAAGTCTTTCCACCACATCACCAAAATAATGATTTTAAGTAGCTTATCTTATGCTTCTTATGCATACCTGAGACAATTTAAATAATTTCATTGATTATATGTATAACAAAATAAAAAAGTATTTCTATAACAGCATTTTGGTTTTACGTGTCAAATCAAAAAAAGCTAACTTCTATACTTACTGCTGTAATATGACTAAAGTTCAAATAGAGCATGATAAGATACTGTCTGAGATCATTGTTTCATCTGTGTCAGGGAATACTACACCTTAAAAATTGTAAGTTAGCATAATGATGTAAGTTTTGGTATGAGGAAAAAGTATTTTCTTAGTTCTTATTACAAACTGTTGCTTTAAATTCACAATCAACTTCAATCATTTCTCAATGCAGAAAAATGCAGAAGAGCCCTAAAAGCCCTAGAGCATTATAATTTGCAGAGCAGAATACACCATTCACCTGGAAATTGAGGTTTTTCTTTTCATGGGTTAAATAGCATGCATTGTGAAAAGAGGGAGAGGACAAATCAACAATTGATTCTGTCTCATCAGCCCTGGTGCTTATGACAGACAGAATCTCAAAGCATTTTAAATATTTCCACTAAGACTCCTGTGTATTCGTTGCAATGAGAGTTTATACATGAAAGACTAAGCCAAATAAGCTATCTGAATTACATATGTCTACCTAGTAATTTGGTTAGCGTGAGATAACCAAAACTAAAGCAAAGCAAAAGAATCACCTGGACCTACAAAGCAGAACTGAAAGACCTGTTGCTCTATTCATGTGTCCATGTTTCCAGCAATTGTGTCTACTGAGTAGAGTGTTCCTGTAGTGAGTTACAAGAAAAGTCAGTATTTGCAGGCCTTCAGAAAAGTTACCATTTTGTTCCAATAATAAATCATATGGTCCTTAAAGATATTTTTAAATGTTTTAAGTAGAAAGAGTTCTGCTTTTCTTTTATTGCTAAATTTTATCCAGAAATAGTTTTCTCATAATAACAGGTTTATAGGAAAGATGATCACTGGAAATAAAATTAAGCTTGAAAGACAGCTAATAATACATAAACATAGGTATAAATCCTCAAAGCAACAGGTTTGTAGAAAATCCAGAAAGTTACCTAATGGCAGACACAGGATGACAAAGATAAGAAGAAAAGTCTTTGATTAAATCAATTGTCTTAAAAGCAACAACAACCTTGGAAGAAATCTTCTAATTTTCAAGATCCTCATGTCTTGATGAGGAGCACAGAGGCAGGTTTTTAAAGGGGGCCACAAGCAGACAAGTTAATAACCAAGTTTCAAATCATCCTGAAAGACCTAACTGAGCTCACAGACGATTCTGCCCCTGCAAAGCTGAAAGGTTTAGTATGTAAAAGCTGCCTTCTGAAGACACGGTGAGACTGCCTCTCTCTTAGCAACTCCAGAGTGAACTCTAGCACTCACTGAAACAACATTTTACAGAAGGCACCTCTGCAGTGCACAGGATAAATATCACAGCATATTTCAGGTTCTCAAAGTGAGGAAGTGAACGTCAAATTAAAAAGTACCTATTACACTTTATCTGTGAAAGTCATTCCACTAAATGGCAATATAAATAAAATGACAAGTACAATCTTGCTTCTATCTGTTCTTTTAATCTATATACATGGTTTGCTTCCCTTCACGTTCCCTGGGTTAAATTAGTAGTGGTAGAGTTTGATAAATTGAAGCTGAACTGTTAATGGATAATGGTGAGGGGAAAAAGGTTCTGATTGTTCTAAACGTGTAAAGTTTTAAAAATACTGCAATTTTAAATCCTGGAAGAGCGCCATCCAATATTCAAGACTGGCAGACACAGCTTATTGCCTTTTTTATATGCTATTACGAAACTTTTTGATTTTAAGCATTAGTCTGACTACTCCTAGCAGCCTCCAATTAAACGTGCAACAATACGAGACTACAGCAGTTTCTTTTTCATGCCATAAGTTCATTATTTCTATTTCCTGTTTCACTCAAGTGTTTCATTTAAAGTTTTGAAACTTTGATGGTCTCCACAGATGGAAACAAACATAAATCCCATTTAAGCTAACACGACAGCAGAAACATCCAAAAGTGTATGGACAGAAGTAGACATCACTTCTCCGCAACCCATGCATGATAAAGAGTAATGAGAAATCCCTGGTTAGTTATCATGAAAACAGACTCCTTACCATTTTCTGTAGAGTACAGTCAGGTCCAAGCTGTTTTATTCAACCACCACGCCAACTGCTCTTTCTTTTTAGTGACTTTAAAAAAAAAACAACCCTCGCTTTGCCAGTGATAGCTGGGGGAAAAATTCCGGAGAGCTTTTAGGCTTCAGTAATTAAGGCCATCAGAACTGTACTTCATTAAAGCAGTATAAAACAGTTCAATCAAGAGTTACTTCCCAGGTTGTAGCTATTTGCCCCTCTCCTTGCTATCACCCATGGTTTCTTTCAGTAAACGAGTCTAATTTTTCCAGTAGCCTTTAACGCACTAGATCAACTGACGTGGAAAATGTGACTACAAACCCGCCTAGCCTCCAACACAGCACAGAATCAACTTTGTTTAAGTGTTGCAGGACACCTAGCAAGCTGCTACTTGCTAAATTCATAACCCAGGACTATATATGCACAAAGACCAGGACTGCGCCATCTAGTCAGCTGCCAGCAGGCTCTGCTCTGCCTGTGGGGAGTGGATGCCTCAGGATGCAGGACTTTAGCATTTGGGAATGTTCAGTTTCTTAAAGATTCAATTGTTGTTGGTTTTTTTTTTTAATAAAATATCACTACTGAGATAATCCACATCCAGTGGATATGGGAAAATTTAGGCTATAATAGCCCAGCGAACTTCTACATCTATCTTTAATTTACAAGATAAAAGCAACTTTTAAATTAAAGAGCCTTTCTGCTAATAGAGCTTATTATGCCAGAGACAGGAATGATTTTCCTAGAAAGTTGTCCCTGTGTGCACGCCTATTATCTTTGCTTCCCCCCTTCCACTAATGAGCATTTATCTAAAGAGCCTGCTAATCCTCTGATGTGTGCTTCTGGTCAGAGGTAACAGTTTGAATAAAACCACTAATCACTTATCACTAATCACTGATCATTAATCACACTTTCCCTAGTGCTTTGCGACCTGTACAGCTCCCCTTAGGATTAAGGAGTCACAAATAAGGATTTTAGCCATTTCTTATAAAGAATTTCAAGCTTTAGATACAGACAACCTCATTCACCACATGCAAGTTACAAAATACCGAGCGGGGACTTTCAACACTGCACACTTTTCTGCTGAAAATAAACCATACCCTTATGAAAGTGTACCTCCTTCAGCAAAATCCCCCCAAATTATGCTACATCTTTACATTTGGCTCTCACCTTCCACCTATCAATTTTCTTTCAGTCCCGTTTCTGGACTATTTCTGCATGACAGTTTCTTACAAGAAAGTTTTTCCCTCCACCACAGTTACTTGACGCACTGCTGCTTGTCCAAATGGCCAGAGAGGGAAAAGCTGGTGCGAGCCAGCGGGTGAGTATCTCCCTGAAAACTGCATGGTCTCAAGGAAAGCCCAAGCAAGATGCTTCACAGTAATTAGTCTCCTGTTCAGGCTTTAATTTCATCTAGCTAAGCACTGCTTCTTATTGATAATATATGGAAATCTTCTAATCTTGCTGCTTAAGATACTCCTAATATCGTTCTGGATTTTAAAAAGCATATGGACATTTCATTTTCCTTTATTGCTACCCACATCTTTGATGAACAACCTCTCTCTTTCCGATTGCAAAGCTTATATTAAGCCCTGGAGATGAAGGGTCACTCACCATGCTCGGACATAAATAGTAGAGGAGGCAGAGTTTAGCAAATATTCCCCTTACACTCCCGAAGCTTTTAGAGTCCTGAAAACTTCGCTGGGGAGACAGAGACCCCTGTAAGAGAGGACAGCGGCCGGGGGGTGGGGGCCGCGGAGCTAGGTAGGAGGGCGATGAACGGAGCAATGGGGCTGAAAAGGGCGATCGGTGCTGCAGAGCAAGGACCTGGTCAGCGCTCCCCG
>NW_010188472.1:0-335 GCF_000695765.1 Mesitornis unicolor
TCTCTTTGGTTTGTAACTGACAGCTCTTCCAAACAATTGCTCCTGGTTTTTGGGCATCCACCCTGGATGCTTCTAATGACAGAATAAGCCCCAGCCTTGCCTAAGTTAATCTTGTGCAGGGTCTCATGTTTCATCTTGCCCTTCTCTCTGTTTAGGGAGAACTTGTCTGGCTTACTAAAAATACTCCTTTCCTTTTGCTTTTTTTAGACAGTTTGTTAAAGTCGGGTCAGATTCCTGATTCTGTTCTCAGCATGGCTGTGTTTTAGTTGCCTTGGTAAAATGGAGGGAACTGTGAGCTGTGGGATGACAACAAATAGGGGGGGGGTGGGGTCAGC
>NW_010188472.1:417-25594 GCF_000695765.1 Mesitornis unicolor
CAGGAATGCAAATGGCTTTTTCACTTGTGCTGAGATACAGGTTGTATTTCTGTGTTTCTATACCCTAGGGCAGAGAGAGTCTTTGCCTCTGACTTTTGTCAAAGATGTTCAAAAAACCCTTCTGATTGCAGTGCATCCTAATAAACACAGTACTGGTTCAGAATGTATTAAATAGCGTATACAAATAGTTCCAGAGTGGTCAAACCATTTCTTGCTTAATCATTTTTCCAGCTGTCCAGCCCTTCTTGGTGTCACACTGTGGATTTCTAAAGTTCAGAACATTAGTGAGACAGAGACAGTTGAACAATAGTGATCTGAGCAAAATAAAAAAAATACCCTGAACAACTGAAGTTGGATTAGGATCTTTGTAATTTTTTTTCTGTATTTATCATGCCAGCTATCAGTTAGTCACTTGGTCCTGAATAAGATTGAAAAAATGGTGTAAGTAACTTGCTGCCCGGTGTCAGCCCTGGCAAGCTTGTGTGATTGCATTTGAGTTAAATATTTCAGCAAATAGCATGGCCCAGCAGCAATTGTTGAGCCCTGTCTGTATTCTCTCTTTGCAGTGAGGAAGGATTTTTCATTTCATACATCATTTACAGCTTGCCACAGTGATTCCAGTCAGTCAGGATGTAACTTCAACACAAAGAGAAGAAAGAGAAATATATATCATTTGATGCAGATGTTGGGCACATTGGGTTCAGATTTAATTACACTATAACATCAAAAGCTACACTAATATGCAAAAAGTCAACTGTCCTTAACTCAGAGTAAGATAACATCAGTTCACTCAAGAGTTCTGCCTGGGCTTATTGGGCAGTAATTTTGCTGCTTTGATGCGTTACATCCATAAGAGTCAGTGCACACACTTAAACAGGTACAGTGCATATATCATCCAAGTAGTTTACAAAAATAACTGATGCTTTTAACCCTCTTGGCGGAGCTGCCTTGTTAACGACACTTACTATTGCTAAAACATGCAGCTCCCATCCCTTTACCTCCTGGAGTCTGCAGGTTCCTGCTGGGCAAGTCAATCAATTAGGAAGGGGGGGTCTCAGCAGGGATCCACCAACCCCAGGATCCGTGTGACCTTAGAGGAAGACATGCTCACTTCCATTTTCCTCTTATTTTCCCCACCACCTGTCCTATAAACATGTCTGGATCCTGATCTGCAGTAGCTAAGGTAGACAGGATCAGTTTTCTTGGTAAGCTGAACTGATTTAAAACAGCCTTTTCCTGCAAAGTGATGGAAACCTTTGAAGTTTCTGTGAAACTCAGCGGATCCTAAGCATTGCCTTGAGATCAGATCCACAGATAAGGGATCTGTAGAAACACACGTAAGAAACACAGGCCTTATGCCTTGATACCTTCCTTTCCTTTCTCATTGGAGTTTCAGAAGAAGTTCTCATTAGAAACTAGGATGGTTTTTTCTGTTTTTCAAGGTCTCAGAATCCCAGAGGTCTCTCAGCAAGCATCTCTTAGTTTCTGAGACTTTTGTAAAGCTTCATTTACCGAACTGCCATGGTTGCTGAAGGCCGCATAACAAACACGGATTTCTCTTCAGCCAAAATGCATTAAAAGTTGAATTTGTGAAAAGTAGAATGTATGAAAGATACAAAAAATCTGAAAAAATGTTGGTATTAAATGGCAATGTGAATGAGGATGCATAATACTAAATAAGACAGTATCAGGAGTAGTAAACAGAGCACTAAGCCATCACAGGCATGAGGGTCTGGGGTGCCCAATGGCAGTTTTGGGATTGAGGAGTTAACTTCAAATGAGAGAAGTTTTTGATATTTTCTCCTCCCTGAATTCCCTGTGCCTTCCCTCATAATGTGCTCCTTAGCTTTTCAGGGATACATCAATTTGCCATTATGTCCCTACCGTTGCTGAAGTAGGTTTGGAGTACCTACTCTGCAGGGCAGAGCAAGTAAACCTCATTATGTAAGGAAAAAAAACAGTGTAGAAAGGTGGTGGTATTGGAGTTTGGAAATTGTTCACCTGCTTCCAAGGTATTGCAGAAGGAGAGCCCAGGGGCAGCAATGCAGGGAGCAATGAACTTTCCATCAGCAAACTGGCAATGGAGTCCTGATGGGGCAGTGGGTGGCATAACAGAGTTTTATTTCCATTCTTCAAATGACAATAAGAAGAAAAATAAAGTGACATAGCTTTTCCTGGGATCATCTGCGGTTGTCAGACTTTGTCAATGGGCTTTTGACACTTTCTTTAAGGGTAGAAAAGCAGGGAAAACTATACGCCTATAGCCTTGACCTTGTTTCCTTGTTGGGGAAACTGATCTGATGAGCTGTGTTTGTTCCTTCAAGTTTCATTTGTCAAAATACATAAGGTCATCAGAGTTGTACGTATTTGACTTCAGGAGATGAACTGCTATAATTAGTAACAATACACTTATTTTATTACTTGCTTTGATAGAAGCCGAGGGTGTTTTAAAAAAAAATCTTAATTTCAAAGTGAATTATATTAGTTTGTTGTTGTTGCCTGCTTGTGTTAAACTTTTTTTTTTGTATAGTTAGCAAGCAGTAAATTACTTTATTTCTCTTTTGTTTAATTGAGTTAATGATGTCTGCAAAGAAACGTGATACCAAGGGGTTTTTTTTGCTGATCTCAAGGGACTTCCAAGAGTTTCAGATTTTGCCAGACTCAGAGCTGTAAGGAGTGCATCAAGAGCTGTCTCAACATCTCTTAGAAAATCTTGCACTTCCTTGCTGCATAAAGGTGAACCTAAGCAGTACAGAAGGCAGCTGGAACAGAAGCAGCCAGACCAGAGCGAGCCGAGGGAGTGTGCTTTGCAGGCTGACCCCTCTCTGCAAGTGAGTGTGTGTTTTTTCCTTGCTGAGAGGGCAAGCCTGGTACATTAATGAGCCATCTGCCTTGCTGGGCCATGGTTTTCAGAACAACATGCCTGCCTGTCCTTTTCATACTCTGCCCTCTAGTAAGCGTTGCTCTATCATTACTTATGATAGGAGGCTCCGTCATATCAAAGGATAAAGAAATCGGTGATGAAAAGAGAATTAGAGAAATGAGAGGAGTTACAGGACAGAGAGCTTCATTAGAGCGATAAAAAAACAGGGGAGAGGAAGATTTAATGAGGCTCTTGTTTATTACTTTTGCTAATTTAGGCAGTCTTGCTGCTGGCTGTGGCACTGAAAGGTTAAACTGTACAGATACTTTCAGAATGAATATTGCAGTGAGCCAGAATACAGGGCTTAAGTATTCACTTGCATTTAATGGGTAAATCTCAGCCTCAGACTGTGGGATCTAGAGTTTGAAAAGCCAATGCTCCTCGCTTGGCCCTTTATACTACAGATTGGTCTAGACTAAGGCTACTCTGTTGTGAGTACCCTCATTTGCATGTTGTTATAACCTGTTTTTCCTCTTTTTTTTCCCCCCAGTGAGTCCTGTTTCTACTTGGACACTGTTAGTTCTGAACCTTACCACTGTTTGTGGGGCAGAAAGTGCTAATACCAGTGACCTTTTGAAAGATCTGCCGTAACTACACTTGCTGGGCACTGATGTATGCTCACAGCAGCCACTGGCAATTACATAACTTTCCCTGTCTGTGATATATAGAGATCAGTCAGTTCATATTTAGCCAAAATTTGGAGATGGAAAGTGTTATACATGCACCGAGCATCTGGGAGCCAATGTTAGATACATGTCTATTGACAGATGTTACTTTTTCAGACAAGTTCTTTCTGTTACTGGTGAGTAGCTACACCAGTTTTAGGGATTAATAGCAGTAATCTTTATTTATGGGATTTAACTTCAAGATTTGGGCTTTTAGGCTGTCTGAGTATAGTTGTTATGCTCATGGTGGCTGTTTTTAAGCCGAGTTTTTGGTGGCACAACCCCTGAAGTGGATGCTGTTTTACTGTTGTTAAGGTAGTGTATCCAAATGTATGGCATTTATTTGATTTTCCATAGTAGCTTTATGCTGATGACACCAGACCAGTCAAATCCTATTCATTGTGTGTGAGATGCTGGGTAGCCCAGAGGTGCAGTTGCCTCCATGTGATGTCTTGATGTGTGTACCAAATGGGATTTCAGTTTGGGGAGAGGCTGACGTGCCACATGGCAACTGGCAAACGTGTGCTCCTCTTCTGCAGCCTGGTGCCAAAGATGCTCCCCAGCACTGCGGGACCCAGCTTCAGGTGAGCCCGTCCTCCCTGACATGGTGCAAGTGGTGCTGGGCTCTTTTCCAGACTGACTGGGTCATGAAAAGTTGTAGGGTTGATAAAATGCTACTCCCCAGTGGAGATGGATGTGCTGTACTGGCTGTATTGATAGGCTCTAAGGGAGGCAATTTCAGTTATTAGACACTAACTGAAAGCTAAAGTTTTCTTTTTCAATACAGACTGTCCTTGCTCCTATTTGCTGTTATTGATACAGTAGACAGTGTTTTGTGATAACAATATCATCAGGGAGAACCGTGGCATGTCAAGAGATATTTTTTAATATGATCTATCACAAGAGCAATAACAGAAGCACAAAAATATGGAAGGAGCTGTGTCATTTCAACAGAAAGCTAACTTTTGCAGAGTTACAGCTGTGGAAGAAAAGTTGCCCTTTGAAATTCTTATGTCCAGTGAAAGCTTTCCAGCCAAGTAGCTGGGAATGTGGCATCATGCTTCCCAGCAGACGTTATTAACTCAATTAAACTAAAGAGATATAAAGTAAATTACTGCATCCTAATTATACAAAAATCGATAAACAGGCAACAAAAACAATTATATAATTCACTCTGAAATTAAGATGTTTAAACCACTAACAATTTAAATCAAAGCAACAGTAATAAAATAAGTGTAATGTTACTAATTACATCGTTTTATCTTCTGAAGTCAAATACATAAATTTTTGTTGACTTGGTGTATTTTGGCATTTATAATCATAGAGATGGACTGTGAATGTGTTTGACTTACACAGCAGCGCAGAGAAGTGCATCTTCTGTCGAGTAAGAAGCTGGGCCTGTAGAGAGGTGGAAAAATATGCCTTTAAGGAAGCTTCAGCCAGGCTGTGCTGAGGTAGGAAACTGGCATTTGGCATCCATTGCCTGCAACCTGTTTCTTCTTCCTAAACTCTCTTACAGTGGATTGATTAAAACTCCCAGCAGATATACTAGGGCTGTGTTTGGTAATTGCTAGTGTTTTCTACATCAACAAGACTGACAACAGCAGAATTGAAGCTCAGTGATGTTAAAACTTGTCTGTGACAGCTTTGATTTCAAACAGAACACAATATTCTTTTAGACAAATAGTAGAGGGCGGTTTGGGCTTTTTTATTCCTTTCTTTCTTCCTCCCCTTCCTCCCTCTTTTTTTTTTTTTTTAAAACCTAGGATTGTGGAATCCATGGAGGTTTTTGGGCATTACTTTGATTAGTGAGAGCCATATGTCCCTAAGACAAATGAGAACAATTCTGATACTGACCATGAAAAGAAGCCAAAAAATACAGTAAGTTGCTGCCTGCAGAGTAAGATTGGTTTTTTTCTGGAGTTTTTGACCTGACCTTTTTGACACATGGGAGCTTCTGTGAGAAAGCAGTATGCAGAGAGCATTAGCAGGCTCACTCTTACTCCTGCGGGATAGTTTCCTGGGCTTCACTGATGGCTGAAATTGGCCCAGACAGGGTAATATAATAAAAAATTAAAACAGTAGGTGTTTAATTTTCATGTACCTAATATACTTTTGCAGAGTAATTTGAAGGAAAGATATGTACAAAGAAAAAGCCATTATAAGGTCTTATATGAAAGAACCTCTGTGTAGACCTTAGAAAGAAAATTAGTTGTGTCTTTTGTAAAGTAAGAAGCTGAGCTTGCAGTGATGGAAAAAATGCAAGTGTGTGTAATAATCAGTGCCCACAATGACCCTGGGTTTTCTAACAAAATCAGCTGTCAAAAGACCTGACCCGTCCAAATACAAGCTGTGGAAATGCACCCTTCTACACCATTGCCTCGTACCAATCAATAACAATTCAATCTTGGCAGAATTCAGGCAGAGCCTATTATAAGCCATCTAAAACTGAATTGCTGTCAAAGAATTAGACATGAAGGGGATTGCCGTACTAGTATCTGATGGGAAAAATTACTGCCATAGTTTAGTACAGTGGGACAGTTTCAGATATTGCTGTGCCATCTGCTTAAAAAATCCAGAATGATACTGAAAGTATTTTAAATATCTAAACATAAATGAAAATTGACAGCCTTGGCTTTGATCCTAGCAGGAACTGAGGGAAGTGAAAATATGGTTGTTGTTACTATTTCCTGTTGGTCAGAAACCTGCTTGACCTTTGTCTCGATCCAGAATGGAAGATAGATTTCACTCCTGGGTATTTAATTTGTATCAAGCTCCAGTTACTCCTGTATGAAGAAGAAGGTGCTTACTCTTGGTTGCCTATCTGAAGAAGTTTTCCACCAAATTGTTCTTTTATCTTTCTGTTCTAAATTGAGTACAAGCATAAGGATTAGCAAGTATTTTGCCACTAATTGAGTATGTCCTGTGACACGATATGGAGGAGTAAGGAATGAAAATTCTCATTTGCTTCTGGTTCCGTTTTGTAATGGTGTTATTGTGGGTAGACATTTTATTATTAGCTGTATGTCAACACAAAAATGTTAATACTTTTTGTTGGCTGAACAGTAAAAAAAAAAATCTCGTTTTATGTACTGTACAAGCAGCACTGAAACACTAAGAGTACTGTTCTGCTACTTAGAAATTTGGTTAGATGGAAATACCTTGAAAATGTTGCTCAAGAGCTCACTGATGCTTTCAGGATGGTGTTGGGAGGATGGTACAGACAGGCTCATTATTCAGTACCCCTGCTGACTGGCTAAGTGCACTGTTACAGATTGCATGCGTGGATGTGCTGTGAAGCAGCTCTTAATACCCAGGGAGATGAAACAGGACCCATTAGGGGAACAGGGAAATGTGAGGTAATGACTGGTTAATGCCCTTGGGTGTGAGTGTATAAGGTATTTGCTCTTGAACCATGCCTGTCAGTGACTGAAGAGGTAATTTGAGTGTTCTCTTGAGCTGGTGTCCAAGGAAACCATTTGGGATTGATAGGGATAATCAAATGTTATATTAATTTGTGGGCTGCCTGCACATTTGTAAGTCTTTGGCCATCTTATCCATGTGGTGTTACTCCCAAGGCTTTCCTGTCCACAGAGTGGCTCACTGGTTTCTCCTCCTGCCTGCATTTTTCTTTACCTCCTGCGGTTGACGTCTTTTCTGCCAGCTGTGTCTTTTCTGCAAGGTAATTCTCTTCACTGCTGACTGCGATCCTGGGGGATCCTAGGGCTGTCAGCCACACTTCTACCTTCTGCAGCTCTGTCTCCTTTCCTTGCACGTTTTCCTTCCCTCGCTTCTCTTTTGCCACCACCACCTTCTGTTTCTCTCCTGACCTGGACTTCACTGCACCCTGTGAGAAGGGGGAAGGCTCAGCCCCAGCTAGGAGTCACAGAAAGGGATTGTAGCAGTTAAAAATTGTTCTGTGAAGAATATCTTCTGAACCAGAAAGCCAGAGATTAAGGTTTTAACTAGTCAAAGAGGACAAAATTGCCTTTGTGGTTATAAATAGCCTTCAAAAGGAAATATTAAATGTGTTTTTGATGGAGAATAAAATACTTGGCTCTGTAATGTATTGAAAAGCTATGTATTTCTTGGTTCTTGAGCTTGCAGTTTTTGCTTAATAATGACAGTACCTAGCAGTCTACAGATACATTTGACAGATAGTGTAGTATGAACCAGTATTCAACCCATATGCTGTCTTTGTTTAACATATAGAAATAAGAACCACCAAAAAAAATCACAAATAATTACTTATTGCTACAGGTATGCTGAGACATAAGATATCCTTTTCTATACTGTCAGTTCTCTTTTCTTGAGGTTCCCTTCTTGCTGCTACTTTGGCATATGACTCAGGTATATATCCTGACTGTATACTACATCCACACTTATTGTAGTTTTTCATATGATAAAATCTGCAAAGAAATATGTTTAAATGCCCCATTGAGCACATGGAGTGCTGTTTCAATATTGTTACCCAAAGTAAAAAAGCACAGTGAAGTAAGAAACTTCTGAGATTTTCTTTAATTGTATCTATGTAGTTGTGTAAATATCAATTCAAGGGCATCAGAAAGTCCCCTGAAGATAATAAACAGCCGTGCCATATGCAGTGGTAGTTCACTGTACATTTCTGTGATCAGCCCATCAAACAATTTCATTCCAAACGCATTGGGTATGTCATGGATGCAGAATGGCTTTTACAGTTTGCTTTTAATTTACCCTTCTGCTAACTCTATTATCTTCCCAATAGAGCTATTTATCAGGGTGGCGATTAAGTGGAGTCTACTTTACATTATGTCTTTTGAAAAATATCTAAATTAGGATGATCTAAAACTCCAACAAATTATGGGTACTTCAGTTGCTTATGTTTGTGCTCCATGGGCAGCAATTTACCCAGTGTTTTTCCAATTCAAGTAAATGGGAGACAGCTGGGGGTTAGCAAGACTCATCTTACCAAATCATAGATATTTTAAACAGCTGGCAATAAACTGTAATTTATATCTATAAAGTAAAATATTTATCCAGAAGAAGTACCTTTAGAATATGCTTGAAAGCTGCATCTGAGCTGACATGAAGGAGAGCTTTGTATCTTATTGCCATGGGCTAGGGCTTCAGTTCATAGTTAATTTATATGTTGTTCCTCTGAAATGCTGTAACTTTTATTATTAATCAATTTAAATTGAAAGAAGTAGTAGTTCTAAGAATTAAAACCAGACTTCCTTCAGTAATTGAATTCATCAGACCAGTTTTAGAAGTAGTAAATGTGACTGAACTCTGTATGATGAGAGCATCAGTAGAGCTAAATTCATGTACATCATGAGCTTCACAGAGTCTGTATTTCACTCGTAGTCTTTGCTAAACCGTTGACAGGTTTGCTCTGAAGAAGGCTGAACGAATGAGTTTTCCAGTGCACTGAGAGTTGTGATACTTCTTAAAAATTCTCAGGTTTTTTCCACACTGGATTTTGATTTTTGAAAGTTTAAAATATATTGTCTTTTAAAATCTCTTTCCTATCATTCTCTCCAAAGCCTGGAGATAAACTCTCTTAAAACACACACAGTGTTACAAGTCTTGCAAATCACTCTGTTTCTGCTCCTCACTAATTCTTGGAACATGTTGTTACATGTCCATTAAACTCAGTGGGCCAACATAGTTTTATCCTCTAATTTGATGATTTGGTGGTGGGGTCCATGAGATAGAAAGATGATTTTGGTTTTTTTGAAATAAAGACAGTGTCTGTAAGGAGATGATTGGGTTGCACTAAGGAACTGGGACATTTGAGCAGCCTGTGGGTAAAAAGAGATTAATATATTAACTCAGGGTGACCTAAAGCAGCAAATGTAGTCTGAAGAGGTAAAATAATTATTTGTCTTCACATATGTAGGTAAATGCATATTTTCCTAATGCTTCTAGCCGTGTTGCAGCTAACTTTGTGATAGTACGTTTGTTCTGATGTGATAACATTTGTTCAGGTGGAATGGAATACTGTTGGTGAAGTTTGCCACTTCATCTAATGCCTGATGAAATAAAGCAATAGAAGCAGACTTTAAGTGGAATTTGCATTCTTTCTGTCTTTGCTCTCTGATGAGAAGATAAGTAACTGCTCTTACCTGTTTTACTCAAACACCTCCTCAGTAAAGTTCAGTTCTTATAATGGCAGCATCGAACTCGCCAAAGAGCTGAGCTACTGTGGTAGCTAAAGTTAATTTCTACAGTCTCGTCTGCCTGTGACTACATCAGCGGTGTCTTCATATCCACACTATGGCAATAGTGTGGCAGAGTCTAGAAATTAGTAAATAAAAGCATTTGGTGTGTTGTTTTGGGCACTTGGCCTTCAGTCTGATGTTCTGGAGCTCTAATACAGTCTTAGCCATCTGCTAAGGAGTAGTAAAGACTCTACTGAAGATCAGTGCTTCGGAGCTAGCCCAGTCTTCAAATTCACTAAATTGCTCTTTTTCACTTTGAAGTTACTTTGAATAATGATTTTGCCCTGTGACATATTTCAGTATGAAATTAAAATTTTAGCTTTCTCTTTTGTTCAGTAATTTCTACTGTAAATTTTGAATATGGTATTAGATGGCACAGTATGCATATATGCTGTTTAAGTTGAATTTTAAGCTCCTGTGACCATTGTTTTTGTTACACTGCAAACGTTTTAGTGTTGGGACTCTTCTCATCATTATACACGTACATATCATTTCCAGCGTGTATATATGGCATATGTACACTTCTAAAAATCTAAATTAATTAATGTTTTCTATTTCTCTTGATTTAAATTTGTAGACACTTAAATACAGTGAACTCTGGCTCACATTCAGCAATTACCTAGATATGAGTTAGCAGGAATATAAAGTTTAGCCTAGATAAATAAGGCAATAATTCAGCACAACACCTTAATACCTTTCTGATATCTTTAAATATTTTTCTTGTAATAGAAATAATGCTAAAGTCATTATTATCATCATTATTATTATCAATAATAATAATAATAATAATAATAGTAATAATGCCTTTTAAGTTGTCTTTCCCCTGGTTTGCTGTCTAAAATGCTGATGTGTTTTTAAAATCAGTTATAACTAGAATGAAGTGGGAGCTTCCTGATGTAACATTTTTTTCTGAAAATACTGATTCATCAAAACCATAATGTATAATTTTAACATATCCTTGTTTCCCTGAAGTTTCCACTGGGAGAGTTTCTCTGGTCCAGAAATAAGAAAGATGGGGATTAGTTGCCTAATTGGATCCGTTAAAATGTTGAGTGACCCAGCTAATGAGCAATTTGGCTGTCTTCAGTTATCTTTCTCTACCTCTGGTTTTGGGTTTTTTGTTGTCTTTTTGTTCATAAATGTTGCAAAGTTTTCATTTTAAAAAAAGAGATTTTTTTTTTTAATTGAAGCAAAGATCTTGGGTTTTGGCAAGCCCTGGTTATGTTAAATGTCTCTGGCACATATTTGACTATGAAGCCCAGAATCACTTTGTTGAAACTCTGTTAAATCTCAAGTGTGTAGTCCCAAATGAGAAACAAACATGATAATACAACTGGTGGTTTTATTAGAAGGTGATACATGACTCAGTGATACTTGGGAGCTGCTGCATTCATCCTTAGCTGTGTCTAAGGATTGCATTTACCATGCATTAGCTAAAGCATCGTTGCATTCTGCTGGTTATTTACCATCACCCCACATCCCCTCTTCTGTGCCCCTGCTTTTCAAGGCTTAGTGTCTTACCTCATGAGCATGACCTAGTCTAGAGGTTCCTTTGTCCTCTCTCCAGGTATTCCGTAGCATTGCTGTCTAGGAAAGTGCACACTGACAGCATAAAATAAAGCAGTCAGCCCTGCCAGTTGCCATCATTGAAAAGAATATCACGTTAAGGTGTCTTCTGTGAAGTGACTGTGGTGGTTTTCGCACTGGGATGGCAATGACAACTGTAGTCTGAGATTCACTAATGTGATTTATTTGCAAAATTCTCTTTTTTAGACGTAAATGCGTTTGTAAATGTACCATCTTATACTCTCCAAACATTTCCATTGTGATCTGTTTGTGAGAAGGTGTAAGCTGAAGACAAAAAGTGTATCCAAATGGATTAATGAGTAAACGCTGCACAGTAAAATGATTAGAAAACTGTTGCCTATTACCAGTGTATTCCAGTGCGTGCGATCCTGCCACCATGACTGGACTTGGTCTCTTTTTATTCTATGCATACCAAACTCAACTGTAATACACCTTGCAATAAATACTGGAGTTGAATTTAGGGCTCTGATACCATAAAATATTTACTTTAAGAAGCAGAAATGAACCAGCTTTTTCACAGGGAGAGTGATATGAATAAACTAATGAAAGAAGGGAGTACACTATAGCTGCTGTTTATGTGGTAACAACTGCAGACTTGAGAAGCAAATTCTAATAACGTCTTCTGTATTGGTTGTGCAAGAAAAGTACTTTAAAATGCACCTTTAAAGTTTAATTTACCAGTATGCTAAATTTTGCAAGTTTCTAATCTTTGTTTTATTTATAAATCTCAAAAAAGAGCAACCACAACATCATGAATTGTAGATAATGAAGAAAAGGCCAAATGTGATATAATCAATCAGTGTCCATGTTAGAAGCACATAAAAGTAGACCTGTGCAAAATGTCCCCAAGCTATTTCTGCTTCCCACAAGTGGCTTCTGTAAAAACAGAAGTCTCCTCATTGTATTTATCTTCACTTTCCTATTCTTGTTGAATCACATATTGCACATTTTCCTTTGCACTTCTGTCCATAACTATGTCGCTGCCTCTTTGGTTTAATCCGATGAAAAGATGGAGTTGAAAGACTCCATCCGCATTGTAATGCCAAGAAAAAGGGAAAAGTGAGTAAAATCTTCAAGTGAAAAACAAGAAAGAGAGGTGATGGCTGAAAGCTCCCTAAATGGACTTTCCTGTGCTAAAGTTTAAGCGCACCTTCCTGTCAGCCAGAAAGAAAATCAGTGAAGTTTATTCAATATATTTTTATTTTTCTTGGGCTGGGACTTTGACAATTTCAATCTCCATTAGACATGGTTAAAATGCTAATCTGAGGCTACCTCCATAAGAAACTGAGGAGTGAGTTCATTTTGTAGAACAGTGCTAACACGAGCAGCAAAACTGTGATATGTCAGCAGCTTCTAAGCTATTTGACCATTTTGTCCCCAAACTGCAATATTTCAGTATATTCTTAATTTGTTCCAGAAAAACATTCATAAAATAATAGAGGTGGTATTTTCTACTTTTTTTTTTCTTTTAGAGATTTTTTTTCTTTTTATTTCACAATCTGTAAATGCTATTCCCCAAGAATACCCGAAAGTCAGTGGGGGCTACTCTCTTTCACTGCTTCTGATTGCTTGGGCTGATCATTGGGAATGCCAAATGGCCCTGATGGCTGAGCACAGAGGTTTTATATTTTAAAAAATGTTTGCTTGTTCTGTTTGAAGGATTTCTTCCACTCCACTGCATCTCCTATTAGTGATGTTTGTGTGATCTTATGAAACACATTGTCTTTTCAGTCTTTACATCTTATTACCTGATGTTCATGCCTGCCAGCTGATATCAAAGTATAGGAATGGAGAATAAAAATAATTGGAGCTAAATGATTCCCGTCAACTAGAGAAGGCTACTTTAGCTCACATAAGCTTTGCCATTTCCATTGTAAATCAAAGTATATAAAGAAACATTTGCTTTGTCTTCTGCTGAAAGAATACATAGCTTTAGAATGAAGGGGTTAATTGGGCAATTCAATTTAAATTTGTAATATCTCTAAGTTATAATTGGAAATAATCTTAGTTATTACTTGTCTTCTTTTCTGTTTTCTTTTTTTTCAGTTCTGAGAACTATCTAAAGGTATCAGTTCTCAATTCCTTTCTCATAGTGCTACTCTTTTCTCTGTCTTGTGTTGCTCTATGCTTTAGCAAGAAAATTTACTTTGGTTTCTTGAATCTCCTGTCTGCACAAATAAGGCTGCTTTTTTCTTTCAGATTTTACCTATGAGAATAGAGGAGTAGAAGTTATACACATCATTTCTGAAATCATAACAATCTTTTTCATACTAGCTGGAACCAAAGTGCTGTCATGTAATACAACATTAATTATCATACTTACGGTGTATGGGTGCCAAAAAATTCCCCAGTTTCAGTTGTTTTTCCAATTTGGAGTGCTTATAAATAAAACCATTCCATTTTGTCACTTGAAATTATCTTGAATCTTGGATTGAAGGAACATCAGCTCCAATTTTATAGCTGTAATAGTGGTTTTGGTTGTTCTGATTTGTTTCACAGGGTTACCTTCATAAACATTGCCACCCTTTCCAGCCACTCATAGCAGACTGCCGTGTATGCCCTGCAAATGCTTACCATGCAAATTGCAAACAAGTGATATCCAAATATGGAACCCCAGAGAAAGATACTCAAATCATGGAACAAGTATCAAACTGCTGCTCAAAAAGAGCTGTTCTCATAAGAACTACAGTAATTCATTCTATGCCAAAGCAAACAACAGAAAAATTCAGCTGGGTGTCAGATTTGGACATCATTTTTTCGTGTTGATTCTCAAATTGTCGAAGACAATTCTTCTCAAATTGAAGAAGACATTTCTGCATCTTTCTACCTGCAGTTATTTCTCATTAGGTCTTTGTTCTCTCTCCTCATTCCTGCCCTCTTTACTGTGGACAGAGTAAGATCAGTGACAGGAGGTGAACAGCTGAGCGATGCCATGCATGGTCTGCTCCCAGGGTGGAAGGGAGAGGAGGACGTGGGGAGGAGGGAAGTCCAGTTCTGGGCCCCTCAGTTCAAGAAGGACAGGGGATTGCTTGAGAGTCCAGCGCAGAGCCATAGAGATGATGGAGGGAGTGGAGCATCTCCTGCTGAGGAGCGGCTGAGGGAGCTGGGTCTCTTTAGCTTGGAGCAGAGGAGACTGAGGGGTGCCCTCATTCATGGTTATACATTTGTAAAGGGCGAGTGTCAGGAGGAAGGAGCCAGGCTCTTCTCTCTGATGTCCAATGACAGGAAAAGGGGCAACGGGTGCAAGCTGGAACATAGGAGGTTCCATGTGAACATAAGTCTTTTTTAAATAAAATCTTTTTCACTGTGAGGGTGCCAGAGCATGGGCCAGGCTGCCCAAAGAGGTTGTGGAGTCTCCTTCTCTGGGGACATTCAAAACCTGCCTGGACGCCTTCCTGTGTGACCTGGTCTAGGTGATCCTGCTCTGGCAGAGGTTGGACTGGATGATCTTTCCAAGTCCCTTCCAACTCCTCACATTCTGTGATTCCAGCTCCCTCACTACCTAATGTAGTGAACCAGACAGCATGAACAGGGTGGTGTGTAGTCCCTCATAGCTCATCTCTACCAGTAAATTGCCCCTGCCTAAGCTGAAGTAGACTTACAGATGTTATAAACCATTGGATTCTTCCAGTCCTTTCCCAGGGATATACTAAGGGAGGGAAAAATCTTGTGCCTGTTCCTGACTTGGGCAAGGCCTGGGCCTCAGCTGTGTGTGAGCAGCACTGTGTGAATGAGGGTGTTTGTATTTAGCTTTGAGGGCTCTTCCTCTTGCACGCTGAAGGGAGAATTGTGCAGTTATGTGTAGACAAGTATTTAAAATTTTTGTTGGCTTCATGTAAACAGATGTCAGAGACACTCAGATGTTAATGAGGAATTTCTACACCCACGTACAGCTTTACAACTGGCTGTGGAAACCCCGAGGCCTAATGTGTCTTAAGCTGCAGAGGTACTGTAGCAATCATTATTCTGTGTCAGGACAAAATTACCTTGTAGGAGCATTGCATAATGTCTGGTATATTAATCATTAGAGATATTTTTGCAGCACTCAATTATATTACGAAGGCTGGGTTATGTTCTGATCTTTCTAATGGTCACATGTAAAGTACTGAAGCCTCTATTATTTTATAATAAGTAATGCATATTCGACAGAATAATGTATTATGCACATCCTCTCCTATATGGCTCTAAAGGTCAGCTAGTAACTTGAATATTTTTGTCCTCCAGAAGATTTCACTTTAAGAGTTCATTAGAAAGACCGTCTTTCTCTTTTCAATATACTCTAGCAGCGGGCTATCACTTACAGTACCAAGTTTTGACTATTTTATTTTATACAAAGTAAAATTGCATGAGCATGGCCATTGCACACATTCACTTACAGTTACCAATTTAAAAGCGTTTCAGGATCAAACTAAGCCAGCTTTTACTGGAAGATATGACAATGGAAGCAGCCCAAATGCTGCAATTTACTTTGGTTAGATGTTTCAAATTCAAATGTAATAACAGACACCAACAGATACTGTTCTAATTTATAGATTCTGGCATTGCCAACAGGTGCTTAGTTCTTAGTCTGATTGCTGTTTCTTCCAAAAAATGTACATGTAGACCTTTATTTTTAAAGTCTGGAACCCTGCAGTAAGCTTTAGTGATTGTCAAAAGCTGTATCTCATTTCAAATACATCAAACTCCTATGTTTAGCTGTGGAAAATATTCTTTCCAAAGGTATTTATTTAAAGTTTAAATATCCTGTTTGAGTTGCTGGGAACATTTGCTCATTTTCACAAATAGAAACTTATAGTTTAATTTCTGCCTTTTTTTAATTACTATCCTATTCAGAAAAACACATGCAGAAATGAGGAGAAGCAGCATGTTTTGCCTGTCTGATAGCATGTGCATTGCATTTGTGAGCCTCAGAGGACTTATCCAAAACTGATTTGTCTGCTAACCATGCACATGAGGTTCAACTATTTTTAAAGAATCAGCTTAACTTTGAACATACGGATGCTATCCATATGCACAAAAGATAAGCTCACTGTTAAAGCTTTTCTCTACAAGTGTGTTACTAGAAAATTGAAGGAGAAAATAAAACCTGCATCTCAACTTGCCAGCCTGGTAAGATGAGTAAAAATGCAGGATTGGACCCAATATAGTTTTCTTGTGGTAAGAGCTATGCCTCTGACCTTTGCTTTCTCTAATGTTTAGTGTTTAGATCTGAAGTGGCTGTTTCAAATGCTATACACTGTCTTGGTCGTTGTTGGGAAGCTCCTATTTGGTAGAGCTGAATTATTGTGATGGGTTAGTCTGGCAGAAAACTGGCTGGAGGATTCTGTGATAGCTTTGGGGCCAGACCCCAATCAACAGGCCATATGTTTAGATCCTTTTCCATAACAGATGACTGTGCATACACGCTCCCAGGTGCAATGTCATTGGGATTGTATTTGCAAACATAAACTAGTGACATTCAATTATGTTCATAGGCAATGTTGTAAAAGCCACAGAGGAAGTAATTTACAGCACTAGCACAGTATGCAATTCTTTGCTTATAATCAATTTTTCATTATATAGGAATATGGTATACTATGTTCATATTTGTTTTTCTAATTTGTTGTAAGAGCTGATAATGTGCAAAGTTTGTTCCTTTCAAGCACCTGACATTTGAGAAAATAGTGGGACAAAAGAAATTGCTAATAAAGCAATATCAATATATTTTCATGAAGTTTTAATTAGAAACAAAAGCCTGAACCACCAGTGTTTGGGCCAGTTCCTGAAATGCATCTTACTCTTTTTTTCTGTTGGAGCATGAGTAGTGGTGCCCGAGAGAAGTGGAGCATGCATTCATCAGGCGACCCATTGCAGATTTGATCTGTTCTGACGAGCAGTGTCAGGGTAAAACATTTCAGGATCAGTTCCTGATAGAAAGCATTAATTGCTAACTTACTTATACTACCTTTGAGACGTGAAGAGTTCATTCTTACTATGAATATAAAAATATAAAATATAAATTTGTATCTCATAGGGACAAGTGTTTTCTTGAGTAACAACTGCTTTGTCATGAAAATATCCGTGTATGTCATGTGTGATGTGTTTTAATACTGACTGTGAAATTACTGTCAGTGACTTGTACTTAGAAAGTTAAAAGGCTTTTTGCTGGCCGGAGTTTGCAAAGTTTGTTTTTAAGTGGTTCGATTTCTCTCCTGAGATAAAAAGATAGGTACTAGTGCTAATTTGTGGTGATGATTGTTCTATTGAAACTAGCAAATAATTTCTTGAGGGCTTAGTGAGTAATCAGCAGGTGGGATTATTTATGGGAGTATTCGGGTTAGGACCAATTTCTGGAGATTAATGACTCAGAGGACTCTCCTGTCCCATTCTAGCTTGTCCTGGTACTAAAGTACATTCTCTCCTTTAAACTTGCAGGAAAGACTTAGATATTGACCTTCTGTCATGGTGGGTATCTGATGATGGAATTAATATGTTTGTAAAATCAAAAATATTTTTTCAGCAGTATTTTCCATCATTGTGAATTTCTTCTAACAGAAATTAATAAAACAATCATGTTGCTAATAAAATTATTAATTTAGTGGTTAGTAAATTTATTCTGCTACTCTGACTTTATTTAAGAAGTGGATTTTCTCTCTGCTCTTTTAACTTGGATGACTCATGAGGCCTCTTAGAAGATACTGCTGCTCAAGCATGCATTATGTGCCTTTAAAGAATGAGTTGCTAGGAGAGTCCATTTATAAGTACTGAGGTTACATTAGAGACCATATTCTGAAAACTACTTTAGCTGTAAGTTTGGAAGTGATATTGTATGAGACAAGGAGATATTCTAAGGGAGAAACATTGCATTCCAGCTTGAGGGTAACAAATGGCTAGCATGGTCTTGAAAATGGTAGCATGATCTTGAAAAGCAGATGTGCTCCTTCAGACAGTAGAGTACATTTTCCATCACTATTCTGCTAATACATGGTGACTATTAAGCTCAACAAATCTGAATAGTATGAAGAAAAAATAATCAAATAATTACTCACAACTGATAAGACATTTCGTGTTCCAGTGACAAACTTGTATTAAATGTTCTCTCTCTTCTTTGCACTCCTATGTTTCTCAGAGGACGTGTATATTAAAACTGGTACATTTTACCAGGTATTGTATCTAACCATACTAGGTAAATTATCTGATATCATTCCTCCAAATTTTGTCTTTTCTTGTCTAATATAACAGCATTTAACTTAATTTTCAGTAGCACCAAAATATATTGTTCTTTTCTTTGTCTTTTTTGTGATGGAATGACAGAATTCAAGATTTGATAAACAGGAAGAGTGCTTAGGCCTGCTTAAATACATTATGGAAATTGGGAAAGTGTAGTGTAAGGTAATGCATAATGTAAAACCAGAGGATAATATATTAATGTAAAATAATAGGAAATTATATTTGGCCCTCTATTTATGGACTCTGCATGTTATTAGCTAGCTGCATTTTGGCTTTAGTTCGCTATACATTATCTTCACATTGAAATTTCTTTTGCAAGAAACAGCATAAGATTTATACAACAATTTGTAGATCCAACAACAAAACCTTATGAGAGGATGTTCATTTCTATATATTCATTTTGGAAAGCTGGGATAATCTTATATTGAATGATAAGTACAATTTTAGTTTTAGAAAAAAGTTATTTCACATTTTGTGAAATCTCATATTGCTTGTGTGATTTCAGAGACTCCAATTGGGCACAAGTAAATTTTTGCTCTCAGAAGCCCAGGCTTAATGCATCAATGTGGATTGCATCGTGATGTGTTCATTCTGTGAGGTGTGTTCATGCTGATGGTGGAAATTGCTTCCAACTGGGACTCAAGCATGTACTGCCAACCAGGCAATAGAGGCTGAATCAAGCACCAGACATGAACTGGACAAAAGATATCAAAGTTTTATTTCTCTTATGTTGATTTTAACAAACACAGTAGTTGTCATCCAAAAAAGAAGGGTTAAAAAAAAATAGCAGACATTTTCTGGGATTCACAACAATATATATCAACTCTACCTTCCCTGTATTTATAAGTTAGAATAAATTCTCTGTCTGTTGTAAGACAATGATCATAAAGCTCAGAGTTACCGGAATAAAGCATCATGTCTTGATAAAACATTTTTCTACTCTGCAGCTTCCCAGTGAACAGACAGCAACTCTATTTGGTGGAACTGAGTTTTTATTTCCCAGTTTTAGTCAAGAAATTAGACAAGGCCGGGGAAATACAGGTTGAAAGCTGAGAGTAATTCAGTCCTTACCTTTGCTACTGAAATCTTGCTAGTCTTTGATTCCCATCTTACACTATTTGAACTGCTTACATAGGAAATTAGATGTGGTAAAGCAAATTGAAGGCAGGTGCAGCTACTTATCAGGTACAGGCATAGGCACCTCTTTGCTGAAAACATGCAAATCAAATTTTGAAGTAATAGCAGTGGCTTTGCGAACCATGGGATCAGTTAGATGTTTGACAGGGAAGAATGTATGTTCACAGTATTACTTGACCCATGGTCCAAGGGCAGTATTGAAACCATAATTCTACTTGGTGGAGTCATAGATCATTGAGAAGATGGTCTCGTAAAGAAATTGTGTCAGGCAAGGTCATCTTCCTCCTGTCCAACTTCCTGGCCAAAAAACGTGCAACTCATTGAATGTTAACAGCAGATGCTCCTTAAATGTCTCTTTGTGCAGAAGACAATGATGACTGAAAAATTAATCACAGCAGTTTACTCAATGAATAGATCCCAAATAAATCTTTCTACTTAAAGGATGACCATGAACAAATAGCAAAGTCTTTAAAGTTAGTCTTTATTTGATATTTTCTGAATAATTTTAAGAACAGCAAATCTATTCTTTTCTCGCTGCTTCATATTCCATATTAAAGCTGTGCTGAAGATTAGTTGCAAGTGAAACGCCTGTTATTGATTCCCCTTCAGATGAAGTATAACATTTCAAGTCAGGCGGGATTATCGTACCTTAGCGTTGTGATAGATTTGCTGTTTACAGTATCCCTCATGCTACTGTGGTAGCTAAAACCAGCTGCTCAGAGTGCTTCACCAGCATTAAAAATGCAGCAGGGTACATCACTGCCTTCTGGCCCGGTGAGGGCAGCACTACCAGGGCTTGGCGGGGGCTGCCCCCCAGGCTGCGTGTGCGGGGCAGCTGCTGGTGCTGCTCCTGGGTCCTGCCAGCCTGGCCTGCGGGCTGGGGGAGCAAAGCAGCAAGGGAAGGAGCAGAGGAACATGACTGCTCATTTCAGATGGGTCTTTTGGCCCATGCAGCTTGGAAACTCCTTCATAGGAAATGTGAGCAAGCCGTGCATTTGTAAGGCCACACAGAAAAGGTATAAACTTAATTGTCTTTGTGCTGTGCACCTGAGAACTTGTGCCCCTTTCTCATTTGACTTTTCTTGATGTCAGCTCTGGCTGGAAGGTTTGGAAATTCGGTTGTATTCTATTCCCTCTAAATATATATTTCATTGGACAGTTATGTATGCAGGTTTGAAATCCATTTTAATTCCACATGTTTTGATTTTTTAGCACCAAGAGTTGTCCAGCTGAAGCAGTGTAACTGATGCGCTTTTGTTTCAGTCTGTGAGAGCAGTGGTGAGGCAGGGTAGAGAGTTGCTCCATACCTGGGCTTTGAGGAGGGACCATTTTTTCTCTCCTCTTTGTTCTTTAGACTTCAGTTCAGAAGTACCTAACTCAGTCTGATGTGACTGAAGAATATTAAATCTAATGGGATAAATAACATAATAATGCCATCAAATATTTTCTTTACTAACAAAATCATCCACATATTTTGTATCTATTAAGATATCATAAACTCAGAGCCCCTCCTTCAGGTGTTCTCACTGAGTTAGAAGGGCTTCTTCTGCACCCCTCTTTACATTTTTGTTTTAGTGCAGGTTTCAGAGCCTCCAATAGGTAAATAATACATGATAAAATCTACTGAAGTTATGGAATCCTTGACTAGTACTTTTCTTTAAATATTAAACATTGTTTTTGAAGTTGTTTGAACTATGTACAGTTTCACACAACAATTTTCCTGTTAGAAGGGAAATATGCCATCCTCAGCCAGTTTTTTGTTTGATGTCCATGAATACTAATACTATGTAGAGTCTCTTATTAACTGCAGTAGTTCAAAATAAAATATATGCAAGTTCTGTAATTATTTAATTCTGAATGAAAGGAAAAACTTTTGAGCCAGAGTTGCAGACTTCATGCTTGTTAGTTGCTAATGCAACTCTCAAAATCATCTGCCTTTTTTTTTTTGAATTGCACAAATACTTAGGTACCCCAAAGTTAAGTGTTTTAAACATAAACAGACAAATAGACCTCCTGCAAGTAGTTTTTAATCTGCAAGTTTTCATTAAATTTTGAAAAAAACTCCCAAATACAAAGCTTCATTTGATATTGGGATATGTAGTGCTTTCTGTATTCCTCTACCTAGTAGTCTGTCTCAGACGCTGAAATTCGAGGGTGTATTCCTCTGGAAAATAGAGTTAGGACAAAGAAAAAGTAAGTGCTATAAAGAAACTTTACATAAGATATGTAGCTTAATAAAAGCTGCATCTCAGCAGAGTACTACAGCAAACAGATGATGGGCCTCTAACCATCCCATCTCAGAGTGCTTCAGTGACACACTCCTTTGACTCAGAGATCTTATATGCATCCAGCAGTGACTGTCTCTTATATTGATTTTAGAAATTTCCTATTACAATATTAATTTCCTGTTGTGTCGGATCAAAATGGTTGGTTCTTGAACCATTTCTCAGACAAAATGCTTATTCTTTGGAAACTGGAAAAACTCCAGGGCACAGTTTATTCATAGTTTGGAGCTGGATTCATTATTAGTTACATTTATATGAACTTATTTATGCAACAAGATTTATGGGAAACAGATTAATGAATAAATGGGTGTGGGGGAGGGTTGCCATTCCTAGTATAGCCCAAAGCCTTGGTTGAATGCAATACATAGTGAAAATTAAGTTATTTTGTCTGTCAGATTTACATAAAACTAGGCTGAATGCCAGCTACGGGGAATATGGAGTACTTTGTTTCAGAAAAAGGAAAGAGGGATTGATTTAACTGATAGGAAGAAAGATAGCTATTTAATAAGACTGTAGATCCACCATAATGGGATATTTGTATGCATACTGATAGATTTAACAACTATTAATGTGTTCTCTGTGGGATGGGCTTTACCGTTATGCTTCAGAATGCATTTATTTTTCTGTGCTGATTGCTAGGCTCATATATTACAAAAGATTTATTCCATATGCCAGTCGTGTGGTGCTCAGATGCTGCACTGCTAGTGCATTATAAACACTTACAGTGTGTAGGAGAAGCAAGTAAGTGGAGCCTGTATCAGGGGATCCAGTACTAATGAAATTTGGTTTGATATACTGAAATCCCAAAGAGAAATGGAATGTAAGTCCCAGCTTGCTCCAGTGTGTGTTGCTGTGTATCCTGTACACCACCAGTAAAGTTTTCATCGCAGCTTCTAGAGCAAAAGGATAAATTATTATAAATGGGCAGTCGTTATAAGTAGGCGTGGACTCACTCCCTCATGTTTGGCAGGTAGAGTTGATGCAAAAATGCTTCTGAACTTGGTGCTTTAGCATGCTGCAAGTGTCCTCATAGCAGAGCATGCACAGTGGATGCTGTGTGTGGACTAACTAGTAATGGAATTAAAACCTAGGAAAGAACATATTTTGGGATTGTTATTATAGAAAATAATGACTTGATTAATGTGTTCTTGCCTTTTAAGCCAACCACAGAGAATATCAAATTGGTGATGCAAGGAAAAAAGCAAACTCTTACACAGAAGAAAATAGTCAGCTGGGATGGAGTAGGAGGGCAGAGTGAGAAAGAATGCTGCTCTGCTACAGACTTACTCTAAGCTGAGCCAGGAAGCTTGGCAGAAGTACATGCACACCACCCAGCTTTAGAGATCTCTATGAAATCAATCCAAGAAAAGAGATGATATGTTGATTTCCAACACAATAATTAATGATAACAAGGTTAAGGGAGCACAGAGACACCAAATACATGTTTTGTTTTAATAAATGATACTACCAGATCCCAAGCTGTTGGAACAACTTCCAGAATGTTCTGTCAGTAAAACCAGCTGGGGAGGAGGCCTGTATCATTTAAATTATGAACAGGACGTGAAATCTGTGTGATGGGACTGTCATCATCTGCCTCTGATGTGTACATTGCTGTACTTTTTCTCTATTCGTACTAATTTTATTTTTATTTTTTCTCAACAGGCAGAGTATGGGTAAAAAGGTTTGCACCATTCCTCTTCTTTCTCTGCCCTCTTCCCTGAGTATTCACAGAGGACCAGTGAGTTACATGGGAGCAAATGCAAGTAAAAATTTTGTGACTGGAATGAAAGAACACAGGTAAAAACACCTAATTTGAGTCTCTACATTAAGAGAAATTCATTTAAAAACACCCACAAACTTTATAAGAGAGCATGTGATCTCAAATTAAAGTATGATTAATTTGCGTTATTTTAAGACTGAGTTACTGAACTAATGTATTTGTGTAATTTTATTATCAACATTTGAAATGAATCTTTTGATAAAGCACTTTTAATTCTCTTTTGTTCTCATTATTTGGCCTGCTATCCCCCTCTGTGCCTCATTGGCCTAGAAATGGCTTGCAGTGTCTATTCCTCTTGCTGCTGCTGTTCTGTTGAGTAGTACATTCGCCGTCTCACTTGTATAGTCTCTTCACAGCTCTTTTCATAACCGGTTCAATTATAGCATGCAGAGATTTTTTTTTTCCTTGAGTAGCTTTTCTAATTTTGGAACTTTCAATCCCCAGCCAGCAGAGTAATGAAGGCTCCTTGGTCTTGTAACTGATACTCGAAGTAAAAGAGTTTGTAGTTATTTTATGTATTCACTGTGGGCGAAAACTCATCCCAAGCCAAAAGGCCTGCAAAAGGCCCCATCATTCCTAAAGCCCTCAGGGCCTAATTCACCACTTCATTTTGTGTCAGCGTAACTCACACTGGAGAAATGCAACTGTGGATTGGTGAATTTAATTCAAATATTAAATCTTTACTGAGGGGGCTTTATGTGGGTCAAGCACAAGGAAAATGGGGAAACCAATTCTGCCCTGTGAACCTAGGTCTAAAGAGTGGCACTTCTGCATTACTTGCTAGTCTTGGACTAACTGAGGCTGCTTCACTGCACCACTTGCACAGAAATTTGGGTCACTGCATATTTAATGGGGAATCTCTGACCTATTTATAACCTTTAACAC
The DNA here is from genome assembly GCF_000695765.1 of Mesitornis unicolor. Classification (NCBI taxonomy): domain Eukaryota; kingdom Metazoa; phylum Chordata; class Aves; order Mesitornithiformes; family Mesitornithidae; genus Mesitornis; species Mesitornis unicolor. The sequence goes on from NW_010188472.1 coordinate 25,089, forward strand.
TGGGCTGTGCTGGTCCACTTTGAAGACAAGATGATGAAAAGCATCCTCTGTGGTGCACAAAGGTGGAGAAACCACTTTCATGCCCTATTATTAGCCCTAATACATTACATTTAAGTGCATCATATATCAAGGTGAATAGTAAACTTAAAGTATATCTTATGTGTGAGAGGTGACTTTTTTCTAGGTGAACTCCTGTTTAGCTATTGATAGTACTTTTTAATTTCTTTGCCCAGACCATAGTAGACAAGAATTTGTTCATATGAAAAGTTGAAGTATTGCTATAGCAACAGCATTTACTGAATGTTCAGATTAAGCGAAATGAATAGCAGAATAATGCAGCAGGGCTATGGATGAGCACTTTAAATAAATCTAAATAAAATAATAAGCAACAACAGCAAACTGATACAGATAATAAACATTTTCAGTACCTCTAAGGTAATTCAGAGTGGACTGGCTTTGCAAAGATCAAAATCCCTTCATTTAGGGTTGTGACATGTGAGCAGGAA
>NW_010188472.1:25625-43270 GCF_000695765.1 Mesitornis unicolor
AAAATTTGTTGCTGTGAAGGCTTTACAAGAAGTTTATTGCACTTCTGAGTAGACCTTGCAATGCTTTATAAGCTGTATGGAAAGATGTTACTTTTCTTTTTCTTAAATATTTTTCATAAATGTTGCAGAATATCTTGATAATTTACATTAAATCATCTGCTGCAGTGGAGTGAGCTTTCTAATGTAGTTTTAGTTTATGAAACTGTTTCTGAAAAATTGGGACTGAACAATCTGCAGAACACAGAACTCCATGAATAACCAAACAGTGTGTCCTCACAGGATGCTTTTTACAGCAGCCTGGGGCTGTAAGTCAACACAAGTTATCAGTCAGGTACCGGTTAATGCTCTGAAGGGGAATAGGGGGAGAATTAATAAACTGTATTTAAAAAAATAACAACCGAAATAGAAAATGTGGAAAAGCCATGTCTGTATAATCAAATAAATATATTGTGGACTTTAAATCTTCCAACATAATGGACACAAGAGATCGCTGACAACTCTAATGAGTTGTTCCTGAGGTATGGACTGTCACAGAAACCACTGAAATGTGTGGAAACAAGTGAACAGTCAGGATGTTCCCATGAACTGAGTGAACCAGTGTTTAGCAGCCATTCAGGATGTTAGAATCCCATTTACTTTCCATGTAGGAGTCCTGGAGGAAGGCATTTTCTGCTGAAAAGAGAACCTAAGGAACTTAGAAAACAGGAGTTACCCAAATACCACCAGGCTGCTTGGATTTCCCAAGAGTCAAGAAGACTCAGGCTCTATGGGGTAATTTGGAAAATGTATCCCATCTGAGCCTTCAAATGACATCCACTCTCTCCTCTAATTAAGAAAACTAAGTGTAACACAACAATAGGCAAATTTAGGGCAGATGTTAAAAGGCAGGGAAAGCCTATCTTTACTTTGGCATGGAAATAAATGACCATCTGTACACTAGCAATAACATATATCATTCATTTCAAGACCTGCAAAGTAAACACAGCATGCAGAACTTAGGTGCCACTTCCTTATAAACATGAAAATACACTGCATGATACTCATATTTAATATCAAAATTAGGAACTATTTTGCCAATTAACACCCTCCTACTTAATCTAAGACAAACATCTGAACATTCTTTATCTAAAGCTGTCCTCCCTAACACTGTGCTGAGAATGCATCAAATAGATTAAAGACTAATTGCAAAACCCTATTTGGGTGAGACTTAACAATTAAAATCACCAAATAATGCAAAATGTGTGTACACAATCTGCAATAACCACTAATTGCTGTGAATTTTCCTTTATATTTGATTTCATGAAAAATAACTTCTCATAAGTACAGTCACTACTAACTTTCAGGGCTAATACTTCTTTAAATAATTGAGATGATGCATTTCTTCAGAATTAATGTAGGCCAAACAGTTTAAATCTTTAGCCTTTTTACAAAGCGTCCAGCCTCTGTCTGTCATCTTGACAGAAATGGCAAGTTATTCATGTAAGAATTTTGTCTGTATGCAACGCTACATCTTCCAGTTTATTTTCATCAATCTGTTTGTATTCTTGTGTCCTAGAATTGTCTTTTATTGAGTAGCATCTCAAGCACATTGTGCTAAGAAGATGGAGTAGTTTCGGTGTCTGTGAACTGGTCAGTCTAACAGGTTGCCAACTCTTATGTAGAATAACAAAATAGAACTGTAACCTCACCATCTGTAGGGGAAAAAATCTTCTCTGGCTTCAATGACAGAGGGACTGGAGAAAAGAAAATCTCTCTGCAAATGGAGAGTATATCGATCTTTTAACCACAGGTACTGGGGAGGTGAGAAAAGGTGGGAGAATTCACCAAGTGAGAAGGAGGCTGGTTTTGAGCATGTTTTTCTAACAGAGAGACCCAGCTATGCCTAGTAGAGCTCTCTGGGTAGAGAAAGAGGGGAAATTTGATGATTAGGGAACTTGTGAGCTACAGAAAGAATATTTGGATTTCTCATAGGGCACTGAATTAAGGGCAGAGATCTTTTCAAGGTAAGTAGGGAGATAGGCAGGAACACGGTATGGATTAATTATTTTCATTTGAGTGGATCTGTGCTCTCTCATTTGCTATTTAAGAAAAGCGATATTGGAATGAAGAACCTTTGACAGGCACACACGTGTTTGGATGCGATTCAGCTCTGAGAGGTATACAAAAGCAGGAACTTTTTTAAAATCAGTACTGACTTTCTCAGAAAGCGTTTGCTTAAGCTCATGCAACATCTTGGATATCAGTACTGATCCTCTGAACTTAGAATAGATGGGGATCTCTTCTGCTGGAGAGACTGAGACCAGTTGCAGTGGCTAGGGGCAAGAGGACTTCTGAGAGCACAGGACGGTAGTGCCAGGTCCCAAACCTAGGCACCTGGAGGGTGTTTGGGCAGGCAGAGGCTCTGCAAGCCCAAGCATGGTAATTCTTCCTGTGCTTCTGAAGGCCCTGCTTTCATGGTCTCTATAAGCAGCAGTATCAGAGGAATCTTGCATATTTTTTCCAAATTCCTAATCCTGGAGCAGTGTAGGTATTATGTCACCTCTGGAAGCAATAACTTAGTGAACTCTTTCCATCATCTGAATGCCTTTATTAACAAGGTGATGTTCTATTTTACATCTCTCCTGGTTATGAAAGCTTAGGCTAATTTATGCTGTGGCCAATGCATCTTTGTTGGCAGGGGAGGTGAATTCAGCCCTTATTTAAAGTAGGATCTTGCACAGCTCTGTATTCACATGATCTAATGTAATGGGAGATGAACTGATTGAAGCTCCCTTAAATCCCCATTACTCCAGTAAATCCATGCCTATTCAGGTAGCTGGAGGTGTGACATGAAGCTGATTTTCCAGCACTTAAGGGGTCTTGATCCTGGGTAAATAAAAAAAAAAAAGCAAAGTGATTCATTGCAAAGGAACCAGGACATGACCATGGATGTAGCCTCCAAGGTGGCTCTTGCTGTGGAGAATTATGTGTAGAATTTGGGTCCATAATGCAAGCATGAGCTTTGTTCATGTTGCAGAGGGTTTCTTTTTTCTTTGCTTTGTGGTTCCTTTAGCATTTTAACGACTGTGTTTGCTGGGATGATAAAAGACTCCTCACCTTCCCTCTTGTCATTCTTGGTTATCCTGTTAAGGAAAAGCCTTCGTGTTTATTGAAAAGAGAGCAATTGCCAATATGGCAAGAATTATCCTAAGTCCCAGATTTTAACAGTTCTCTGGTTTTGACTTTATAGCACATTTCTCTATGTCCACATAAATGATGAAGAGGAGCTGCTATTTAAAACCAAGAAGAAAAATCTTATTTCTTAGAACAGTTAAAAGCTTAATCTCAATAAATCAAAAAAGTAGAAATGTTATTTTTCATTCTATTCTCTCACTTCCTTTTCCTGCTTCTCCTCATTACTCAGGCTGCTGAACTCTTGTTTGATGATAGAAAGATCCGTGACCTCACCAAAACAATTTTTGTTAACTCAAATCATTATCTTGTGACACAAAGACTGAGACACATCTGCCATTGCTCATATTCTGGGTCACCCTGCAAACATCTGATTATGATTTGATAAACAAAACCATTCCTCCAGTGAATTCTTGACAAAGAGGCTATGAAGAAAGCTGTAAAAAACTGTGGAATTTAACTGCTTTGTAACCACCTTTTTGTGGTAGATTAGGATACTAAAGAAGGGCCAATCACCTGAAAGCCGAGTAAGCAATAAACAATTTAAAGATTGATTCTCTATTTTATTAGTAAAAGTAATCTGTTAGAATGCTTGTAAAGATATTCTTTGATTGGTTTTCACTCTTGCAAAGGAGCAATTTAATGAACTGACTGATTTCTTCATGTAAGTGAATCGTATTTCCTGATCATCTTTAAAATAAAGGTGGTTCCTTTAAATATAATTCTTTTAAAGTTTAAGGTTTTTAAATAAACAGTATAAACTGCATATGTATTTCTAGAAAGTTACGGTATTCTGAAGTAGAATTTTTTTTCATGTATTTTTCCTGAGATTCGGTCTCCTCAGACATCTTTATATTGTTTGTGTATCTGGTTTCTGATGTTTCTCTATTTCCCTTCTAAATGTACACCTTATTGATGATTTTATCGCTCCACTTAACTATTTCCTTATTAGCATTTTTGTGTCCAGGAATGGAAATTATTGTAGATAGTTGGCTTTGTGTCTTGCATTTCTTGTACCTGCCTGTCATTTGTGAGCAGAGCATGTGAAGCACACATTCCATGAAATGTACATTGTGAACTAAAAGTAAGGATTTATGTGTTACATTTTCTTTATTGTGGAAGCTTGCAGTCCTCTCTTTACTGTGGCTTTTGGTACTTTTGTACAAGAAATCCACACTCAGGTGTGTGGATAATTTACCAAATGAGGCAAATGTGTGGTGCACATACAAATATTTCTGTTCATTGAGAAGAGTGCTATGTTTACTCACTATGAACCAGTTGGTTACTTAGACAAGTGCTTTGTGGCTTGGGTAACTATGTCCCTTAGCATGTTAATGTGTGCAATAGATGCAGCCCGATAGCTGAAATCATAGCAGAATTATCTGTGTTTTTAGTGTGGGAACTGCAGAAGTGTTTGTTTGGGCTGTCCTCATTCCCTGCTGTTATGATATGGTATCTGCAAGCAGTTAGTACTTGCAAAATGACTCAAATGGCAGATTTTCCATACGACGTGCTAGCTCTTTGCAGCTCTGTAGAATACTTTACACCAGGCAGCACTCCAGTGCTGTAGCTGAGAGTGTAAGCAGTTTTACAGGCTTTCTGTAGACTTTTATTACGGCTGTGACACTAGATTGATGGACTGTTTCCATCTTGTTCTGTGTCAATTGTACACTGAAAGGAGAAGTGACAGAGTGATGGATGCATGATAGTGCCACAGTTGGGAGAGAGCTACTGCAATAACAGTGGCTTAAACCCTGAAGTGCCTTTAACCTCATGCAGTTGCCTTTAATTTATTTTAATCTAAAACCTAACAGAATCTAACACCACAGAATAGAGAGGTGGGGAGGATAGTGCGTTTGTAAAGCAAAGTGAAAAAAAGATGACAGTCGTTCTTGGAGGTCCAATTAGGGCAATTCTGTGCTTTAAAGGAAGAAGTCCTCCAGGAAGCTTTCAAAGGAGAGAATATTGTTATGCTCTAGACAAAGTCAAAGGTTAGCCTGGCTAGAAAGAAGATGTACTTTCCACTAAGGGAGAAGGGGAAGAAGGGCTTGCTCTTTCACAGCAGGGAATACCCAGGTCTTGCCTGAGGAACAGGATGAACTTGCCAGGGAGCAGGCTTTTGGAGGCTGTGTCAAAAGGAATGCTCTCTGAGACAAGCCAGCGTTTCCTTTGAACACGTAAAGGTTTAAGGTTTATTTACTGTTTCAAAGAACTAGTGGTGTCTTCTCTAGAGAGATGTGAGAAAGTAAGAGGGAATACTTGCAGCACTGTTTTAACCTCTGCAATGCCATCAGTGATTTCATTAAGCTGATGGCTTATATCTCAGCAGAAAGGGAGAGGTCCAGGGTGCAGGACAGATGCCAGGACTGTGTGTGCGGTCTCATATGTGCTGCTTCTCTGTTGCGGTCCAGACAGCGATAACATGAAGAGGCCAGTGTGGGAGTGAGCAGGGAGGGGCTGGCTGCTAAAGGTCTCTGGTGCGGATGCTCAGTGCTCAGCCTCACATCTTCTGTTAACCCAGCATCAAGGTGGGATAGACCAGGAGCAGGTTGGTGGAAAATGAAACCTGTTAAATTAACAACAGCATGCTAGGCAGGTTCTAGGGGCTCATTCCTATGTAAGCAGCTGCATTATTGAATCCCTCTGTTTGTTATCATTTTAGAGCACATTGTTTTTGTGTTTGATCCTGGGAGTCTATTGCTAGAACTGAGCAAATGCTACAAGATGGTGCTACTGGAATTTTTAAAGTGATTTTGTTCCACTATTTTATTGCTTTTTTGCCATATTTGCAGCCCTCATTTTAGGGCATAACTTATCTTCTGCTGAAGGTGTTAGCAAAAGTGATCTCTGTCAGGAAAAACAAAGAAAATGGCCAGTTTGAAGTAAATGCTGGGGATGATTTTACAATTTGGAATGTAAGAATAGGCTGCAAATTTTACTTTGAGTCTCTCTAATCCAAAACCCAAAATCTAGTGTGAGTGATATATTTAGTAAAAATCCTCTTGACTGGTTTTTATTTTCTATATTAAACAAACATGTTATGTACATAGAGTCAGCACCAATAATGATCTGAAGCTGCTGAATAGTACAAGTCGGTAGATATTTTTGGTTTATTTGTGATCAGCTTGTAAATAGAGAAGACCAAGAATTAATTGGATTTGCCAATCATTAAAGATTATTAACTTAAGTTCTTAAGGTGTTTTAGGATCATGCTCTCTGATTATTAGTAGCACAAACAGATTTTTCTAATAAAATATTCTTGATGGCATATTATTTGGAGACGGCAATAGGATAAACATGGATTTTACCCATATGGGTGGATTTTTATTTGAATGCCAGTTGACCAAGTTCAGTTCTAGTTTCAGCTGAAGTTAGTAAAACTGTACCTGCTTTTATCAGACCTGTACTTACCTCGGTGTGACTAAGTACACAGATGCCTTAAATAAAAGATGAGATGCACATCCACAGTCTTTGAATAATATTGACAAAAAGTGGAATCGATCTTGAACGAAGTTGATGTTGAAGTGAGATCTTGAAGTCATGCAGGGATCATAAGCCTTTGATAGCACAGTTAATAAAGGAACAGAGGGTAATGAATCTTAGTTTCTCAGAGCTGATGACATGGAAAACAAAGCTAAGGTGTGCAGCTACTAAAGTAGTGAGAATCCTCAAATCCTCAAAGTCTTTTTTCTTTCTGGATCACACTCCTATGACAGAAATTGGCCAAGGGGTCTTTTTTGACCCAGAGGACTGCCAGAAATAATTTCAGTTGTGAATTAGTAGAAGAGGCCTTGTCACAGGGTCTAGGATTTTACTTGATAATGAAGATTTTCATATATATACAGTTTCAGGATTAGAATAAATCTATTCCCCTGAGAAGTATTTTCATTCGTCTGGATGGTTTCCCATATTTCTGCTTCTTTAATTTAAGTGTAATACCTTTGATATTGTAACAGGATACAATAGGATGCTGTGATCTATTTTAAATAAGATTCCATAAAGGAGTCATTGTCTTTTACTTTCCCAGAAGTTATTTGAACTGTTTTTTCTGTATGGTATAGTATTTATTGAACAATTATAAACATCTTTTGTGTCAATATTCACAACAATAAAACGTTAATGGGAAGGGAATGAAAGATATGCTGAGTCATTAGCTAGAGAGAGAAACAGATAATAAAAATTATCTCAATTAACAGATGAAAAGGGAATATGAGGAAACCTCTAGACTAATAATGTATTAAAACCAACAGAGTTTTAATACTTATTTAGCCAGTCTAAGTCAAGGTGAGTTGGCATAGCACCACTGAAGTCAGTAGCAATATTACAGTGTACACTAACTGAGTAACTGAACCAGTGTTCATAAAATAACGAAGGATTTAATATAATCCTAGTTCACCATAATCTGAGTTTGGTCAGTAGGAATTTTAATGGACAGGATAAAAACTACCCTACAGGAAATACTCTTACTGAGAAACTACATATTCTTTCCATCCACTCTTACGTTCCCGAGGACTGCTGTGCAGTCTGTAACTGCCATAATAGCACCAGCTATAATGAATGTAACTCAGATGTTAATTTAATTCTCCTTGCTCCTTTTGGATTTATCTTCTGGAAAATGCTTTGCATTCCAAGATTTGTCTTTAGCATTTTAATTTCAAGTACATGACAACAATAAACAATGCTCAGGTGACAGGAATACTGATAGAGGTTAAGCTGGCCTGCAGGATTTTCTTTTCTTTAGGTTTGACTGTTCCATAAGCACTTCTTTCTTTAAATTACTGATAAACAACCTTGACATAGCACAACATTTCTTTACACTTTATAGGGGAGGGTATACTTCCCCTATGCATATGACTATACCTACATCTATATATATACCTACATCTATACCTGCATAGTACTGACTTCTCACCTGTATAAAATTCTGGGTGTCCTTGCATATCAATGATGACTGGCGTTCAGGATAAGGAGTGGAAATTTCTGCATAATTAGGCTGAAAAAAGTTTACAAATCATCCATTCAACCTGGAATTGATGCACCTGAGAAACCTGGTTACCTCAAGACACCAAAATTTTAAAAGCAGCCAACAGGGAGTTGGGTTACTGTTTAAAAGGAAGAGTCAAGGAGTTACCTCCACCTTTTCTACAGAGGTTCATCTAGAATTAGCATAACTTTCTGAGCGTTGGGAAGAGAAAGATTAGTCAGCAACCAGTATTTTAGTTTGAATGTGTGTTTAACCATTCTAGTCACAGAACTCTGCTAAGCAACATGTTATTAAGATGAGTTTTGAACAGAAATTGATTGGGTTGCTTTTTCTTTTGTAGAAGTCCAAGTATTAAAAAATGAAAATTGCATTGAGACTACCAAAGAGATTGAGTTACTTAAGTTCTTAAAAGAATGCAGATTTTTTTGTACCAAAAAGATAGACTCTAGAGAATAACCTTCTTTTGAAGAGAAAATTGAGAGTCGTGTGTGTACTAAGAAGTCTAGTGTAGTCTAGAGCAGAGTGAGTCAAATCTGTTTGCTAAGGGAAGAGATGTTTACTATATATGTAAATGGAGTACTTTAGCTTTGTTCAAATAGTAAGCAAACCATTAATGATAGATAAGGTGTAGCTATCAAGGACAGATCTAGAGTCATTTACTGTGTAAATTCAGTTGGCATTATTTTTCTTGTTCCTATGCCAAATGAAGTAGTGTGGTGTCCTAGCGATCTGCTGTCCCAACATACATACAGTCTTGATTCATTTTCTTCCAGTTTTCAATTATCAAAGTTGCAGGGTGAGAAAACATCAGTCAAAACTTTGTTTCGTTTGTATATGCAGAATCTGACGGTATCTAAAAAGCTTCTGGCCAAGAAGATTAAAGTAAAAAAAGTTTTGTGATGTATGGAATCAGACATGGTTGAAAAAGCATGGGGCAACCTAAAAGTAAAGGTGAAGAAGAGATATCCTGTGGGGCTGTGGAATCCCCCTTGACTGTTAATTGGCTTATGTCTTCAAGACCCCTCTGTCTAATACAGAAAAAAATAGAGAAAGGATCTTTGCCTCAGTCTCGTGCTGTATTTGCCTAAAAGCTTTCCCAAAAGAATCCCTAAAATTAGTAGCTGCATCACTTAGTTACTTCAGGTTTGGTGTTTTTTTTACCCAACAGATCACAGTGCAAATAATTGCATTTGCCTGCCCAAGAATATAGATATCCTCTATTTTTTAAAGATAATTTTAAGGTATAGAGTAGATACAATTCTTTATGTTGCATCATCAAGAAGTAATATTGATAGATTGCACATTTCTTGAGTGACAGTGTCATCCCAATTAATATAATTGCAACGAAATATAGAACATTGAAATTTTAGCACGGGGAGCCTCTTGACTTTTTGGAACTAGAATCAATTTGCAAATCTAACAGTCAAAAAGCAAGTAATTGTTTTGACTTTGAACTGGAGCACATTAGATACCAAAATCACTAAGAAACAATAAACATCAAACAATCCTATCTTTTGAAGTCCCTTTTCAGAGTAGTGGCATTTTAAGAGAACACTGTAGAACCTCCAACATTCAAATATACTTTAGAGTAAGCAAATACACAGGAAATGTCACCCAAATACTAAAGGCATAGAGCATCTCCAGACCATACAGACACTTAGTGTTCACATTATTTATTTTTGAATTGAAAGGATTTTTTGAAAGTGAACTATATTTTTCCTTGTAAATACAAAGTTCCCACAGTCATAACAAACTTGCTTTATAGGTAAGAATTTGCAAGATGAACTTCCTCAACAAATGTTTGTCATAAATCCTGCAAGGCTAAAAATCCTGTTTGGTGTTCGTAGGTGAAATCCTTTCGGAAATGTGAGAAGTCAAATGCTATGTTTCTAATTTTAAGCCTTGTCACTCAAATACACTTTTACTTGACTTTGCTCAAAGTTTTAGATCAAGGTTCTGGCATAAGCTGCAATGTGTTAAACTTCATATGTGTTGATTTCATTTTGCAGGAAAGTGTGAAAGTGTGAAAATTGGAATTAGCATTAGGAATTATTAAGGACTTAGCAATGAAGAGTCACAATTAAAGTGCTGATCATCAATTCCCACTGGCCTTAAGATGAAAATACTGAATGTTCTGCCACATGCTAACTGTACGGCAAGCTAATCTCTGCGTTATAGGTACCTCGTTACACTGTGGTGATCAAGAATATTTGTGTGGTAGTTACAGGACCTGCTCTTTTGGAGTGAGAGAAGACAAAGATTGTACAATTTTAATTTATAGCATCTGAAAACACTGCGGTTGTGATACAATTTGTCTCTAGCAGAAACATAACACACTGCTCTGTGTGTTTGCTATCACTGCCATAAATGTTTATATCTCATAGTGACAAATGTACGAGGAGTGCAGAGTGAGTGTGTAATTTTGGCTGCTCTCCCCAAGCATGTCAGTACTTCTCTTATCTCTTGAAAGCCCTAACGAATGGCTCCTGCTGGCTGGGGGGAACCCACACTTAAGCTGTTTACTTTGCTTTAAGTGGCCATTTCAGAGACATTCCTCATGAAAGGGGTCCCATGTCTCTGTGAAGGAATCTTTTTTCTGGTTTAGGTTTTGTTCATTGCATATATGTGAAAATGTATTGAATTGTCTTTTAATCCACACGATATTGTGGGATAAATTTAAGAGAATGGCACTTCCCTGCATTGAGGCAAGTGTTAACATTTGTTTCCTGCATTCTCTTTGGTGCCATGAGCAGAGACTCCATGAATGCCTGCTGCTAATAGGCATTAAGTGACTGTTTGGTAGAAGGCTTTTAAAAGGAAAGGGCAGTTGTTTATTCAGTCACTCAATTAGCCATATGCTATTTTTTCTTTTACGATTCCTGTTGCTGTAATTCATGTTCTAGGCAAAAAAATATATCTGACCAAAATTAAATCATAATCTCAGTTCTGAATACTGTCAGCAAATAAAGCATGCTGCTTCAGTTTGGATGTGTAACATTGTGATAAGGATCATTAATCCAAATGGGTCAGTTCTTTAAAGCCATCAATTCTAAAACGTTGTATTGCAAAAATGTGGTGCTGTGAATCTGGTCTGTGCTGGGGAAAAGGAGACAGGCAGTTTGTTTCGTACATACATCACAAATACAATGAGATTTGTGTCATCTATTCCTTTACTGCAGCCTAATCTTTTGACTTTTCCAGAACCGTTATGTGTTGCTTGTCTGCTTCATCCATCAGCAAATGTGTCTGCTTTGAAACCACTTTCCCCCCCGTACTAGGAACCGAATGGGACAGCGTTTTTCAGCTCTAGCATTTCCAATAAGAAATACAGTTTTGTCTATACTGAAATATTTAAAACATAATGTTTCTTTTCATAAAATTGCTCATTTGAAATTAATTTTAATATCCTATATAATATTTTTATTTAACTTTTTTTTACTTCGATTAAAAAAGAGCTTTTCAACATTTAATTTTGTTTAATAAAGTAATAACACATTCTGAACACTTAAATAAAACACTATTCACCCTGAAACAACTTTTGATATTTCAACATTTTCAGTGGTCCCTACATTCTGTTATTTTTTGTCATCGTTCTAATCTGGATAATGAGACTGTCATTCCTGGCAGAACTGAGGAATTAATTTTGTCATGGGCATGAGCTGATAATGACACTGGGTGAATGGAGTCTGGGAGGTCTCATTCTTCTGATAACCTCTTTCTTTTTTTTAAGCATATGCTTCAGAAGGGAAATTTTTAAGCAGAACTATAGCTCTAATTTGATTGTACAATTGTATGTCACTTCTAAAGCTTTTATTTGAGTATTCAGATGCTAACAGGAAATGTTAATCATTAAATGAATGCATTTAGGACTACAGTTTCTTATGAAAAGAGATGAGTTAGCATTTTTAAAATGTCTCCTCCAACATTATCCTGAACTGTATTCATGTCTCTCGTGTGCCCAACATACATGGGAAGCCAACTGTACTGTACATTTCTCCACAGCAATTTCACTGTGTTTTCACAGGAAGGCAAACTGCCACGTTTCAGAAGGAGTTATTAGCAGTGCTGGTTAAATGTTTGCAAACCATGGTTCTCTACAGCAGTCTTTTATTGGGCTTTTTCATATTTTTTTTTCCTAAAAGTATATAAATTCATGCCTCTTCTGCAAGTTACTATTCAGAAAAACAGTTTATGGTTGTGGTTCCAACCAAATGGTTAAACATAACCAGTCCTAAAGCACCCAATCAATTGTCAGTAGAATTCCTCCAAAAAAATCTCAATGACAGAAAAACACACTCATTGTTAGGTCTTCTTTTTTTGCCTAAGACACATCATTATTCATAGTGTTATATGGACGGCATATAGAACTTGGCTTAGCCATGTTCCTTCCACACTTGGGTCTCTAGTGAGCTGTTAAAGTGGTCTTAGCACATTCACAAGGCTTTTCATTACAGTCTAGACCAGTAATAGAAATGATCAATCAATATCATGATCAAATGACAGGGCATGTAGAGCCTGCCTCTGTTTAACCAGTCAATGTCATGTGTAGGGTTTTATCTGCTGGCTACATCTTGAATAAGTTTGTGTTGGGGCACGCTGCATTCCTCTTGGACATTTTTCGGTTTTTTACAAGGCCATGGAAATAGGAACAGATATTTTTTTCCTACATATGAAATGATGTTGGACACATTTTGCTTTTTTCCTATTGGATCTTTAGCACGTGGAGATTAAATGTATATCCAATGCTGGAGACATTTACAAAGCTATCATTCGCCATATTAAGTTGCTTGTCTAGGTCAGTCATGCCTATACCCTGCTTGTTGACATGCACTTAACTATTTGTATTGACATTTATGGTCTGCATTATATTAATGGCTTATGATTACCTTCTGAGATCGTTACATATAAGTGAGTTTGTCCTCCAAAGCTACTTCTTCTATGACTATGTTGGTTTTGCAGATTCCTGTGCTGGCTGAGAAAGACATGACTAATGATTCAGAATTATATATAACCTGATAAGCTGTCAGAGACAGATATACATTACATGCACTAGCGGTAGTCCAGATGTCAGTGTTATAGGATACCATTCCCCCTTCAGCAGTCCTTAATTGAGATTCAGCTTTGTTTTCTAGGTTTTATGAAAGTCTTCAAAACTACTGGAACAGAGTTATTTGAGACTGGAGACTGGATTTTTGATGTTGCGCATTCTCTTCTAAATCCATTTTATTTATGAAATAGTTCTGTAAAGTAATGTGACTTCTAATTCTTCACCCTCTGGATAGGTGTACTTTGGTGAATGGGGTCCAGCTTCCCAAGCCCATCACAGTGAGGATATGTTTTTAATTTCTTAAAACTTACTCTGGAAAAGTATGAGGACTGTGAAGAAAGAATTAAATGAGCCCTCATTCAAAATTGGCTTCCTTAATATTTTGGCTAATGCATGACCTCTCCTTTTAGCTGTTTGTAGTTTTTCCACTCTTTTTTTCTCATTTAAAAAATGATAACAGAGGTGCTTAAAGTGAGGAGAACTGTTCTGCTGGTAAAGGCACAGAAGCCTGGAGCTCAGAGAAACTGGCTTTCCTACCCTGTTCTTCCAGGGGCATTGAGGAAATTTGGGGAATATCAGTTAATTTGGCGTTTCCGTCTCTGTATCCAAAAAATCAGACACTCTCTCAAGAATCATATTGTACATAAGCAGCCAATAAGCCCTAGCTGACTTTCATATCCAGTGATGAAATTTATGATACAACTGGAAAATATTAGCCCCTTTTACAAATCATGGCCAAATACAAAGTATCATTTGCTAACAAGAGGGCTTTGTATGAGTTAAAAGAACTCAATAGTAATCTTATAATGTGATTTCTGTGTTACAATGCTGAACATATGTAGCTGGTTCTACCATTTCCTATGAAGTGATTCTCTTTTCTGACAGTAAAAGTAACTAGAGGCTTTACAGTCATGAAGAAAGTGAATTGTTTCTGATTTATATGAGACTTCATTACCTTTTCACTGTAAAAACCTTTCATAATGATGAGATGCCAAGATGATACACCCATGTACCCCTTGTTCTGTACAGCAGTAGTTTATTCGGTACTCAAAAAGAGTTTGTGTTGTTTGTTTGCATTTTTTCCCTTGGTTTTTTGGTTGTTTGGTTTTTTTTTATTGCTTGCTCCTGGTCAGGTTGAGTTGTAGATATCTTATCTTTGAAAACTGGGATGTCTTTGGGTACCTAAATAGGGCTTGAGTTAAAGTACAAAAGTTTGAAAATGATTTATTTATAATAGTATGTTGTAACTCTAAATATGGAGAAGTCAGCTTTGAATTGTATAAAGGCATAATTTCTTGTGGCAGTAAAACATCAAAGTATACTATACCTGCTGTAAGATTCATTAAAGAAGCAGAAATTGTAGGATTAAAGTTGACACCTGTTTTCTGCTGGCAAGGGAATTCACTCAGACTTGTGTAGAAAAGTGACTGTTGATCCTCAGCATATGAAACCAACAGATTATTTGAGATTTGGTCCCCTTCTGCTTTTCATAGAAATTAAATTCGCAAAGGAGTTTATAGCCGCCCTGGAGAGAGCACAGCAACAGGCATCCTACAGGCAAACACCAGCTTTTCTCCCTCAGCTAACATTCCTCTGGAAAGACAAAGCTCACTTGATGTTTTAGATCATTGAAGCTAATATTAAAAAGCCTCAGAGACAGTTTTTTCTCATCTGATTATTTTCCTTCCAGGGGACTGTTGGTGGTTTTTTGTTTCTGTTAGGTTTGGTTTTTTATTATTTTTTTTTTAAATGTAATGCAAACCTGGTTATGCCAAAAATAAGGTTTACACTACATCACTACCTGACGTAGTGTAAAAAAAATTAAATCCTGACATCATTCTATATATTGCAATACCCTTCAGTGGTGCATTTGAGACACTGGCAAGTTGGCAATGGAGGTGCAATAACTTCTTCACAGCAGCAGAAGCTGCAAAGACATCATGCTCAAACAGACTGGCAACAGAAGTTGAATGTTCTGCATCCTGATGAGGCCCTTTTGTAGTGTTTAGCAAAGGCACTGAAAGAAGATTATCTTAAATTAGTAATGTTTTGTTTCTAATACGCTTCTGTATCTTTTACTAGGAACTTCCTTATACTGCTGTCGATGGGGTAGACATGTCAGGAGATCAAATCCTATCATTTTTCACTTTCTAAAAATAATACATTACTACAATTTTATTTGGTGTTTTTTCATAGTCAGAGATGATGCCATCAGAAATCTAATCTCAGTGTGTTTTCACTGATTTATCTTGTAAACTGTAATGAATTTTTCTCTGATATTCATCCTTGGTGTACTTCATAGAATTTTGCTGAAAGAGAATGGATTCTGCCAAGTTGGGGGATAAAAAAGAATCCCATTCACCTTTCCTAGACATTGCCTGTCATCCTGATATCTGATTGTCTTTGCATGCTAAAGGGAAGGGAGAAACCAAGTCTTTTCTTTGCCACCGTTATTGTGAGGTACATCAGAAAGGAAGCATTTTGAAATGCAGTCTTTGTTCTTGAACTGGAGAGCTGATGCTCTGTAATTTGTGTAGAAGAACAACATAGAAATGGGGGTAAAATTGCAAGTATATCATATTCTTCATAGCTCTTGGAAATTTCCCATTGAACAATAAAGAGGAGCACTGGGACTAGATGTTAGAAAAAATGCTCAAGGGGATAGACCTACCTCAGTGTGATTCATTGATTTAGACACAGCTATATATGTCAGGTAACGATGAAATGTTGAGACAGCTGAGATTGTTCACTTAGTGAAGTCAATCCCTTAGTAAGTGTTAGTGGTATTGAAATGAAGTGTTAAAGAATTAGTTAGCTGACTGTGAAAAAAAATGAATAGGTCTTTCAAATTACCTAATGGAAAGCTAAAGGCATTAGCTCCCAACCAGGGAGTATTAAAGGCCTTGTGCTGCATTCATTGACACGAATGGAATGACTATGAATCAAGCTCTCCTACAGAAGATAAACAGCTTTCTGATAAATACATTCGGAAAGAATCCGCTGTTGTGCATTTCAGGCTTCCCTAAAGCAGAGTTTGTGTGCACTCAGACTGCCGGACGCATTGCTACTTTTATTAATCACTGCACTATAATAATTAAAGATCATCAGTAGTGTGTGTAGAATTTTAAGAGTAAAATGAGTTTGGTGCTCTTAAAAAGCTTAGAGCTTAATTGAATATTACATTTCTCCAACACATTGTAGCAATTAAACTGGTATTTTCGTACTTCTAAAGGATTTGCTTGCTATAAAGTGGAAGAGCTCTATCTAGAGTTCTCAACTCTCAGAGATTTACATCACACAGGAAAACTTGGGTTTTTTTTCTCTCACTCTTTCTATGAAAGAGCTTGTCAGCTTGGGGCTGAAAGGCAAATGTTGCTCTTGAGTCACAGAACAGGTAGATTAGTGCCCTTTTATTAATGAATGGTTGCAGTGCTTTCAATTGATAAAATTAGGAACTTGACTCTGCCAGCCGAAAACTCAGGGAGAAAAAAATATTGTCTGGAGTCATGGAAACTAATAAATCCTCCCACGACAATATTTAACAGGTTGGCAGAGGGGATAAAATTACATTTCATAAAAATGCCGTGCAGATGGTAAAGCTGTGGGAATTAAGACTGGATCAAAATTATCTAGAAACATCAAATCATGGAAATCATATTGAGGATTGATTAAGTTGGTGTGGAAAATGCTTCTGCCTTAAGATCCTCTAAGGACTTGTTCAGGTATTTTGGTTACTTGATAAATCATCTCATGATTATCAACATGTGCTATGTTTTGATACTTTGACTTAAAAACATGCATTTTAAGAGCTAGCTCTTTATAACATGCATTGCTTGATTTAGCAGGTATTATGTATGCAGTGTGTAAAGGAAATTCAGTAATTGGGTGATTTATTGGATTGTACCCTTTTGAGTAATTAGACACATATTCTGACCCCTGCATTGGTATTGGGTCCACTTGCATGGAAGAAATCTTGAGACACAAACCTTGGTCTCTAGCAGTCGTCCATCCTTAAGTCACTTAGGAGTTGGCATACAGCGTCTTCCTAGTTTCTATACCAAGAGGGTAAGAGGCATGGACGAAGACCTTGGCTTCCTCAAGGATACTTGTGTCACAGAACAATAGATCCTTGACAAACCTCTATCCTAATTTATGCTATTTTCATGTATAGTCAGCTTGACTGTGATTGCATGGATAGAATTCTTAGTTGAACATAAATAAGACCTTTGGATTATTAGCACATTTAGAGACTGTGACGCTCCTTGTGACAGTGGTGCAAAGGAAAATGGTTTAAGAAAATCAAAGACTTTACGTCAAAATTTTATCAGTGGAGACCTTGCTGATACTGTGATAGATACCCTAAAATTTTATCAGCTACTTCCTCAGTGGCCACTTCACACATTATACAATTTTGTGTTCACAGAATCACAGAATCTCAGGAGT
>NW_010188473.1:0-559 GCF_000695765.1 Mesitornis unicolor
AAACATTCTCTAACATACAGAGCTACACCCTTGTCTCTGCACTGCCTCCAGGAACAGCTCTGCAACTGCCATTAAAGTAGCTAAAATTAAGAGCCACCTTTTGAGTAAACATCAAACACTGTGATCCAGCATTGCTCTTCTGTATATGCACAGAGAGTGGGTCTGGGGCCATGGGAGTTAACACCTTGCACTATAGCTCATGTGAATGATGGAGAAAAGCCCAAAAAGCACTTGTGTGTGTGAATTCTCATGACCCAGAGCAAAACTCACTCCTTTCTTACAGCTGTTGGGCTGGAAGGGTTTCTCAAGGTTGGTGTCTTTTGCTGAGGTCCCAGCAAGATGGCTGTGGGAGATGGTTGGGCAGTTGGCACTGGCCTGAGTGTCCTCTGTTTCTGAGCGGCTGTGGAAATGGGGGAAGCCCTGATCCATGTAGTGAAGATCTTTGGGGCTGGAGTTTTACTTCAACTGACAAAATACGTGGAGCTGGGGACGATTACTTACCTGCACATGAGCATTTTGGCAGTGTATAGCAGCACACATGGGTATGAAAATTCCTGCT
>NW_010188473.1:590-3199 GCF_000695765.1 Mesitornis unicolor
CTGAAGAAAATGGGAGCATGGAGGTGGGTGCTGAGGCATCCTTGGGTTTTCCAGAATATACAAGGAAAGAAAATGCTTTTAGGCAATGACCTTGGCAGCAGTTTTTATCCTGAAGGAGAAATTTTACAGTTGAGTTACAGTCCTGAAGCATGGATGTGTAAATAGAAATCTGCTTTAGACTCACATGCTGTATTTTAGCACACCGTGGGCACTGTAAGGGTGTGCGCAGCTTTCCTTGCTGCTGGGAGCTTAGAGCAAGGCTAAAACCAGCAAATTCCTTGCAATTCCTCACTTTTAAGGTTATTAACTACCAGTGCTTTTCTCACCATAGATGACTTAAAAAGGAGGGGTCTAGCTAACATAGCAGTATCAGTGGTTAATTCAGCAGCTCCAGTGGGGAAGTCACTAAAGTGATTTATAAATGTTTTTTCTCAAGAGCATCTAGGTATTATACTCATCTGACAGAGGAGGAAACGGAGGTACAAAGAAGTTGAATGTTTTGCCTGAGGTCCTAGAGCGAGTTGCTTCTAGACGTGACAGTCGGAGCAGGCACACAACAGCAACAAACTCAAATCCATCTTGAGCAAGGTCACAGACATGGGTAGACATAATAGCTATTTTTAAAAATACATCACTTTCACAGCTTCTTTGCCATTAAAAGTTTAAATCGTATTAGTATTCAGTAAATTCAGAAAAGGCATTCAATCTAGCATCTCTTTTATGTGGTATCTCTTATTTTTAATTTGTTTCACAGATTCTGTAGTACTTAGCGGGAAAATAAACCCATTTGAAACAGACAATTAACCAAGGTCACTGGGGTAGGGAAGCTAGAATTATTTGAGAAACAACTATTGCAGATGCCATCCCGGGGATGATTTTTAGCAAGGTATGCCACTGTGGGCTGAAATGCCGTTCCTTCCTAGAAATTTTATTACCTTCTCGTGAAAGACATCCAGCTTTTATCTGCCCAAGCCATTACGCTGGCAGTGAAGGGAAGCTGAGAGCATGGCCCCTGCCTCACTCCCCATCTGCGTGTAGATGTCCTGCCACGGGAGGCAGAAGCAATATATATTTCTCCTTTGGAGACGTGCTTCATACGTAACATTAGTTTTGGGGGTTTTGTGATCAGCATCTTGCGCTCGTGCGCTGCTGTTAGCTGCCTCCCATGGCTCTGGCACTCAAATGTTCTTCCATTACTGCAAACTTCTTAAATTAATGATCTGAAGTTCACTTTTAAAGCTGGTACTGTTCCATAGCACACACTCAGGCCATGTCGGCCCTGTGCACTTGCTTTTAGGAGAATCTGGGCTGGGGCTGAGAGGTGAGGTGGGGCACCATGTGTTTGCCATTGTGGTTGAGGAGCTCGTGGGGAGGAGGGCTGCGAGGGTTGGGGCCAGGCAGGAGGTTGCTGCCTTTTCCTCATCCTCATCCTCTCTGGTGCCACCTGGATGTGGTCAAACCCTCTCTGAGGACAGGGGAAGGGGAGCAAAGCATGGTGGTGGGCAGGGCTGATGCAGATGACAGGCGGGCTGGGTTTGTCTTGAGGCCTCTGGTTAGCTCAGCCTGGCCCCACCGTTTCTGCCATACATGAAGCTGTCTTGCCTTGGCACGGTCTCCTTTCAGAGAAGAGCAAGGTCCAGCCCCAGGCTCTGCCTGACCCTCTCCTGTCACAACCTCGCTGCTCCATGGGCCCCAGGGGCCAGGTCAGGCTCTGCAGGGCAGGTCCCAAGGATGCGGATGGTCACTGAGCCAAGTGCTACTGAAAAACAGGCTTGTTGTTTTCCAGCTATTTTTAAATTTATTCGGTTTCTCTCCTTTTCAGTTTCTCTGCCCCCTAAAGCCTGAGGGTCCAGAGGTTTCCTCTGTACTTTTGCAGTCAGACCAACTGCAGATCCCCATGAGAGCAGCACATCGCCTAGGGATGGTGGCAGGCCTGGGGTGGCAGATGGGGCGCTCACTGGAGAGTCTGCCCCTCTGCCATCCCGGAGTCGTCCTGCTGTGGTCAGACTGGACCTGGTATGTGTTCTGCAGTGGGCTGACCTGTCCTGGGAGGCAGCTGGAGCAGAAGGGCTCCAGCCTGGAGTCCCTTCATGAGGCCAAGCAGGCCCCAAGCCCCAGGACACAGCTCGTTGCCACTGGAGCACAGGGTTTTGCATGGTCTCTGCCCCGTGGCCTGGTTGACCTTGTCTTAGGACAAGAGGGGTCAATCCTTAATGTCATATACTCTAATTTAATTTCTATGCGTGTTACCTCTTGCTATAAACCTGAGTTACTCATCCTGGTCTTTATTTATTCTGCAGAATGTTCATGGTGCCACAAATGCAGAAGCACAAAGGTGGCGACACTGAGTTGTTTCTGTTTGCACATTGGGTCCTTAATTTTATCTGTGGCCAAAAGAAAATCAAGTGTTTTATGACATAGAATGTCATGTAAAAATAAAGATGGTGTTCTTCCTTATTCTAGTATCACCGGAGAAATAATGGATAGGTCACTGGCTTAATTTGACTGAATTTGATAATTTACCTGAAATTTTCTACATGTTTTGGGTTGGTTAAATTTAAGTCATAAAGCTCAGAGTCTCCCAGTGTTTCCTGCCGCGATGCAGGCTC
>NW_010188473.1:3230-27669 GCF_000695765.1 Mesitornis unicolor
CTCAGCTGAAAAGTGGAGGTGCAGACAGACATCAGAATTGTGAAATTTTGCATGTTTTGGGCAAGTCTGAAATCTCAAAATGGAAAATAAGATGTTAGACTTTGGTATGTTAAATTAGGAATGGCAAGTTTGGGAGAGAAACAGAAAACGCCTTTCTGGGCAGGTAAAGGACCATCCCATATGTGCCAAGTGCGGTGCCACGTCTCATAAAGCTGTGGGATTGTACTGTTGAAGGTACAGCAGCTCCCTGATTGAAGTTCATTAAAAACAACAGCAGTTTAATGGAAACTGGACACCCTAGCAGTTCTTAAAGTATATTCTCAGCCATCCTGCGCTCAGTGGTATGACTGCTAATTATTTTTTTAATATCTTTTTTCTACATATTTTATAACTTGCACTTCAGTGTAAAATTGGAAGCAAAATCCAATTGTGTAAGAAAATTAATTTCCTTAAATTGAAGAAGCAATCTAGTTGAGACTTTTTAATCATTAGATGGTAACTGCACGCTAAAGAAAGAAAGACCATTAAAGCAACTTAATAGACTAGGATAAACGCTTTTCCCTGTGTCTTCTTCATCTTTATTTAGAGATTCATGCCGAGGATATTTCATAAAAGCTGCTCTTCTTGACCTTTCGTCACTTAGTGTATAGAGGAGCCAACCTAAGTAATGGCAAGGAACTAATGCTGCGGATTTCTGGATGCAAAACCAGTAATTCTGCTGAATGTCTCTGTTCATCCTTTTCAGCCAAATTCTGCTTTTCCTTTCTCATTAAAGAAAGAATAGCTATCGGGACAAATAAAAATGCATTTAGCTGAGCTGAGCTGTGTGATTTTTAAAAACAAACTGTGTTAATGCTTTTAATTAAGGGGCAGAGGAACAAGAGGCTTTATCAGCTCTTTGTCTGCAGGCCATTATTTCATTGTGGATGGGCTAGCTGTTATTGTAAATGTCCACCTTTTTGAAGGATTTACTATGAAATCAAATGGTGTTTTTATTTAAATTGTTGAGCGCCGCTTGAGTCCTCATTTATTTAATGTGGAGACATTGTTACAAAGAAGAATGTAGCACTTAATTTGTATTGCTTGAGGGAGCTCAGATCTGCTCAGGAGCTCTGCTTTGCATGCTTCACAGTGTTGTGTGCTGAAAACAGAGTGTGCAGTGAAACGAAGAAGAGGAAAATTTGAAGGTGAAGTTACAAAATCCCAATCAGGCTGTTTCCAAGAGTGTTTTGGAAGGGATCAGTGACTCTGTGGTCTATAAAGTGAAGTCGTGTTGCAAAATAGTGATGAAAAAGCTTTCTTAAGTTACAGCTCCTGTATATGGTTGTTGGGCGGTTTCCAGTTCAGAAAACCTTGTTTATCTGGTGGCAAGTTCACAGTGATCCGCATTATTGGATCAGAAATGCATTTTAATGTGTCTGAAACTTTCACTTGGCTTTTTTTCTGGCTTTAGCTTTTCTCTGAGTGCCTTTAACAGTCCTAACAGGTTTTGACTGCAGAAGTCAAAGGTGCCTGTGCTGCCCCACACCTGTTCCCAGCAGAGGAGGTGAACTGGGTTCATGCTCTGTAAAACCAGAGCAACTTACACTTCTGTTTAATTCCAGAAGATAATCTAGGATAATGGAGCTATTAGATTTGGCATCTCTTAGGTGGTTATCATTTCAGAAAGAATTGTTTCTGCTAGTGGTAGTTAACTTGCTATGAATAAAGCAATAGAATTGTAATCTTAAGTACTAGAGTGGCAGCACACCATGAAACATTATAGTGCTTATTGGAAGGAAGGCCGAGCTGGCTGTCAGGGAAGAAATCTATTGAAAAAATCCTCTGATGGATTCCAATTCAAACTCATTTAGGATGGCAGCAGTGTTCGACTGTTCTACGAGTCTATTAAAAGTATTAAAATGTCTATCAATAATAATACTTAAGTGGCTAGAACTCTTCATCCAAGGAGCTCAAGGGTTTCACGAAGATTAATTTGGCCGGCTCTTAGCGAGCTGTAAGGTCCTTGGGGATTATTGAGTCCTGCGGATTCCCAGGGTGCGTTGGGGACCCCAGATGCTCCTCTGGCAGCTGCAGGCAATTTGTGGAGTGTAGATGGAGAGGTTGAGCGTGGGCCTGATCCATGCCATCTATGAGCTGTGTCTGGGTTATGTTTGGTGGGGTGTTTCTCCTTTGCAAGCCATAACTGCTCAGTTCAGCCTTGAACGTGCTCCACAGCATGGACAAGTGTTGAAATGCGATTTAAGCCAGGATTCTGGGGCTGCTGTTAGAATAAGTGATCCCATTGCCATGATTCTACCTCAAGACCAGGCTCCCTCTGGAAAACAGGCGTTTCTTAGCGGTGCCAGATTTCCATATATGTGGGCCACCATTGTTGGTATGTCCTGCAAGTCTTCCCCAAGCAGCACAAGGTGAATGTCCCCTAGGCCCAGTGAGGAGCTGCAGAGGTGATGGCCATCCCATCCTGCATGGTGGAACTTCCTCCTGCTTGAAGCTTTGAGCACAGAGTGGGCAGGGGTGGTCCTGCATCTCCCCATATGAGTAGACTGTGGCAGTATCTTGGCATGGCTTAGCTGTAAAATTAATCATCTCCTCCCTGCTGATCCCTCTAAGTGAATCCGTGGGTTTTTTTTCTTTACAGTATGGATTCAAATAAAAGAAGGTTAAAGGGAAGAACATTTTTTATATTTATATTTTAGCACAGAAAATGTCCCAGGGCGTAAACTTTACACATACCATAACTGCAACAGATTAGTGTATCCCAAAGCAGCCAGAGCATAATGATACGGTTTTGTTCAGTGCTGTGCTCAGTGGCAAAGTGTAATTTTATGGAGAGGGTCACAAATGTTTAACCACTCAAAAAATACCCTCTGTGCTTGTGCGAATCAGAGCAGCATCCTCATCTCAGGGCAGCTGTATCAGATGGGTCTGGTCCAGCATTTTGCAAGGTAATGAGGGAGGGGACGGTGCATGCATGTGTGGCAGCCAGGGTCATTAGGAAACACAACAATCTATTACATCCCTGAAATTGCATAGTTGTTAGAAATTAACCCCTGACGCTGAGTTTTTCCTCAGTCTTTCTGCTGTTCTGTTGATGTCAGTATTGTTAGTACTGCTCTCATTTTTTACTATTATTTTCCTTGTCTGGACACTGTGCTTGGCTGCTCTTGCAGAGGTGGAGCTGAGCAACACTGTTAGCGGTAGGGCACAAGTTTTTGCAGTATAAATGTGACAACTTCATCTCTTACCCAGACCCCTGTCAATATTGGTGGAACCTGGCAGATAACACTGCAGATGTTTCTGCAAACAGTTGTCTTGAGTTTTTAAAGGATTTGCTTCTAGCTCTTTTTTGTTAGTTGGTGGAGACTCCTTTGTGATAGATTAGAAAGATCTCAATCAGAAACCCCATTTCACAAGGTATCATAAAAACTAGTGTCTCTCCTGAAGTCTACACTGTTACTACACGTGCTAGAAGAAAGAGAAAGGAAATCCCATTATTGTATTTCCTTCACTTATGGGGAATAGAAACCCAAAGAAGTTGTGCCCTTGCTCATAAACGCACCGAGATGTTTGCAACAGAGCCAAGACCTGAAAACTCTTCTGTAATTTCATCCTAGGAGAACTCTTTATCCAGTCTAGACAGTGAAATGAACTTGAATTTTGGTCAGTTTCATTGCAGTGGTAAAATACTGTCTTCAGAGGCACAGAGCTCACTCACTGCTGCAAAGTCTCTGAGGTAACTTTGCAGAAATTAGCCCTCGGTCCATTAAAAATTGGAAAATGTCAATAGTTGTGCATTTCTTTTCTTTTTCTCTTCATGCAGGACGCCGGCGATGATCGGTTGCTCGTTCGTTGTGCACAGAAAATTCTTTGGAGAGATTGGGCTTCTCGATCCTGGGATGGATGTGTACGGAGGGGAGAATATAGAGCTTGGCATCAAGGTTTGTGACACATTTGCGAGAAAAATTGCACCTAACAGTATTTAAGGAACCCAAAGCAACACTTTAACAAGTTAGCATAAACAGGTATTAGAATGTTTCAGGGAAGCTGAGCATTGATGTGCTTTATAGCATTTTAATTTAAGCTTAAGGGGGGAAATTACTTGCTTTTAGGGTTTTTTCTTAGATTCTTATCTGTCTGACGTGATGCAAAAAGCTACTGAGGTGAAATGGCATGCCAACTTAAGTAGGCCCTGGCCACATTGTCACACTGTTGCTGTAAGTTATAGGTGTCTTAAATACTGGGGAAAAAAATGCAGCCATTTTTGTCCTGTGAACAGCCTTAGAGGGGCTGGTGGGACTCCTGTAGAGTATCTCAAGAAGACACAAAGCCTGAAAATATCTTATAGGTGTTTAGTGTCTGGTAATAATATAAATTCCCGAACAGGCAAAACCTGCTTTTTTAAAGTGAAACACTAATAGCTGTGTTTTTAGAGCTGCCTCAGTGCCTCCGTGCAGATATTTGTCACTACAGAATCCACTGTGACAGCATCACTTGATTACTATGTACAATATTAGATGGGGCTTAGTGATTCAAGTGTTTACATACAGTGAAAGTGATTCATAAGCAATGAATTCAATATTCAGAAGCAACTTGGGATGGCAAAGTCTATGGAGATTCTTCCAGGCACATTTCAGAGTACAGCACTTGTGCGTTAACAAGCTGATAGGGAGAGGCTGGAGACATCTAACTGGAAAATTGAATTGACTGTGCTGCTGTAAAAATGAAAAATCATTGTTCAGTTCATAGATTTACCAGAGGATATTTGCTTTGCTGGCAAATCAGAAGAAACTTAAGGAATCTGTTGTTACTGGCTACAGGGAACAATAATCTCACTTAAACAAAGGAACAGAGCCACATAGCTCTCCATATGAAGTAGTTATTGCACATCATCATGCAGCTCGCTTCTTGGGTCTAGAGAGATTCTGCTCTCAGCCAAGCTTCTCTTGTGGCTATCCTTATTTGTTTGTTTATGGCATTTTTTAAATAATATCATTGTGGAACTAGCCTTCTCACAATTAGTAACTCAACCCATCTGCTAGGTTTTTGGGAGATTTCGTGGAAGACTGGCTCTTAACTGGAAAAATAAGATGGATGTCTCAGGATCAGGTGATGAGCATATGTCTTCTTTTTCACATGCTGAGCTTTTTAGAAAGGTTTATTTAGAAAGTATCTAATAAATATCCTTTGGGAAAAACATAATCCCTCTCTTCCCAAAGTGGCTTTCCCAAGCTTGCATTTGTAACCCATGTGTTTCCCTGCTGTTCGCACACTCATACACTGGGTGTTCTGGTCAAGGTTTTAAAAAATACTGGTGATTTTGAAAGTCAAAGTACTCAGGAAATCCACCTCACAAGCCTATGTAGAAAGTAGATTTTCAGAGATTCCTGAGCTCCCAGAATCAGTCTCTGTGCAGGTGTCTTATTTAACGACCAGGAGCTCATGGCACATCAGTCCCATTTAGCGTACGTTGGCTGTTGTGTAAGCAGGTCAGGAAGCTCATACAGAGAGGGTTCCTGGAGATGGTGAGGCTGCGCTTGCCAGGTAGCTAAGTTCAACTACATAGTAAGATTTCAGTTATATGTACTTATGGATGTGTAATGAAACAGCTGTTGTGGATTTGAGCAGATGTCAGGTCCTGGGTGGATGTAGCAGTTTCTGATTGTGCTGAGGTCCAACAGTTGCCAGCCCTTCCTCACGTGTTTCCAGCCTGCTATGGCTGGGGTCTGTAGCACCCGTGTCACATTACCTTTAGTGTAGGAGTCTGTAAATATAATTGTGTTGAAGGATCAACTCAAATGGAAAATTTTTATGCTTTTTTTGTGGGTGTTTTGCTCTTTTGCCTGCTAAGTTGTTGGCTGTGATCAAAAAGTAATTTGGTGGTTCCTTGTTCATATCAGTGGTTCTTAAGTGGAAATAAATACAGAAAAATATTTATTTTCCTTGAAATGCAATGCAAATTCCATCATCTTTCTGAGAATTATGTGGCATTTTTTAAACATTTTATGCTTCTAGTACCAAAATTGTCAGAGGACAAAAATAAGCTAATAAACCCATTGAGGCTAAGCGGAGAACACAGAAGAATTAGTGTTTCAAGCAAAAGAAGAAGCTAATTTACCATTGCAAAATTAAACACAAGTAATCTGAATGACAAAATGAAGTAAGTAATTGAGAAGGTTGGGCCGTCTCAACCTAGAAGGGCTAAGGCCATGTACTGTACAAGAGTCTTGTTTTATTAACATGCTTCAAGTATTCTGAAATAAGCTGTACTGTACCTATGGGTGCTGAAATATCCGGGCCATATGTTTCTTTCAGTTGCTGAATTCAGTTAGCTAAATGAGGAAGTTCCTGCATGAGCCACTTATAAAAACCAGCCCTGTTACTCACAGAAGTGGCTTTGGTCTTGTCTCTCCCTTGCGTGCTGGAGAGCATCCTCCTTGCGCAGATGATAATGCTAACGCCATTAAGCACGTTGCTGCCCCAGGCAAATTCCTGTTCTGCTCGCGGGGTGGCTTTGGCCACGACCAGGGGAACATGCTGTTCCCTGTGTTGTTGTATTTGCTTTTATCGCTCTGGAGTGTCTCTAGGAGGTTGTGCTTATTTGCTCCTCTTCTCCCTGATGTCCACTACTTCACTTCCCGAGGCAGAACTGAGTCTAATTCCCCTTTTCTTGGCAGAAGGCGGAGAAGCGTTTGCTAAGCAAGGCAATTCAGGCTAATATTTCAACTGAGAGGTTTTCAACACGCTTTTTTTCTCCTCACCCCCACCCCCAAATGTGCCTTGCAATCAAATATAACGGTGCCAGATCTTTCTTCCTGTGTTGACAGCCACAAGGACCAAACATTTGGTCTGTTCCTGCGTTAATAACTCCCCCCAGCAGACGGCTTGTGGAAATCTCATCCTTGTGCCCAGATGGGGACCAGGTGATGCCAGTGAAGCTGCTGGAGCTGGGGCATGTGTAGACATCTCATACCTGGCCTTGGTCTTGCCATAGGAACAAAGAGAGCAAGTATTGCTCCAAGGTTCCACTGTTTATCCTGGGACACGTGTGGGTGTTGGGGACCACAGCCTGGCCCCTTCCCGGGGCTCAGCTCCCGCAGTTGATTCCAGAAGGAATAACCTGCGCTCTCTGAACAAGCTTTGAGCCAACTTTTTTAACCCTTTGCGATACTGAACAAGTTTCTGCTCTGGTTTTATAAACCTGATGCCTAATTTCCAAGGCTTGAAAGTGTTGACTTTCACTCTTGGTCTCCACCAGCTCTGTGTGTGAATTTTGGCACAGAGGCTTCTCTGACCATCTCTGCTCCTTCTGTTGAAAATTTAATTTAATTTTTTTTTAAACTGTTTGTGGCCCTGGCTTTTAGTGACTGTGTGGCTAAGTGGGAAGGCTGCGTTTGCGGCATGTCTTGCTTTTTCTCTGCAGAAAGTGTTTCATGGGTTTTGACAGTTAGTTGCAGACGTTCACTAAAGATGCTCCATAAAATTACGTGTGTCTATTTGAATAAAGATACAGAAGTCTGTTGCATGACTGGTGCCATGATTTCGAAGTCTGAGATGGGTTACAAGGTTTTTTCCAGAGTATTTTGTGCTTCTGTCATGCATTGATAATTAAACTTACTTGAGTTGTCTTTTAGAGATTAATTTAATCAATAAGGATATTATTACTACTTTGATGGTATCATTTGTACAAATTGTCACTTCAAAAAAGCAATTAACTGAGAATGCTTATTAGCTGATCCATCCCACACCTTATTTGTGTAGTAAGAATCGATTATTGAATTCATTAAGAAAAGCACAATTCAGGGATTCTTTTGAGGTTTAATGACTGACTCGAGTTGCTTTTCACTATGAATGTTAAATTGTCTGAAATTTGGGTTGGAGCTTTTAAAATTGTTTCCAGAGAAAAAGCACTGCATGTCCTCTTAATATCTCAGATTTTTTTTCTTCAAATTTGTTACCTAGATTCATCAGGCCAGATTTCTGGTGCTGTGTGGTTGCTTGGCCCTGGCTGGGTGCTCTATCACTCCACTTCTCGGCTGGACAGGAGAGAGAAAATTGAACAAAAAGCTTGTGGGTTGAGATAAAGGCAGGGAAGGACCACTCACCAGTTACTATCATGGGCAAAACAGACTCTATTTGGGGAAAAAAATAATTTGATTTGTTACCGATCCAAACAGAGTAGAATAGTGAGAAGTAAAACTGAATCTTACAACACCTTCTTGGGCCAGCAGGCATTTGCTCTATCAGACGTGAGGGAAGCTTCCAGCAGCTTCTCACAGCAGCCACCCCTGGAGCCCCCCACTACCAAACCCTTGCCACCCAAACCCCATATGCGCTGCCAAGCCAGCAGGTACCTCAGGCTGTGAGGGCTGGGAATGTGGAGCTTGGAAAATCTAAAGGGTGCAATGAGGGATTGAGAATATTGTTGTTAGTGGGGATTTCTTTAATAATCAATCAGGCTTTTATGCTGCAGCCGTTTAGGACACGTAAGCAACCTCATTAGGGTTAGTGACATTGATCTTCTCCCAGAAGGTGCCATGCCTGTGTACCCTTCAGTCTTTCAGAAGCCCTTAAAGTAGATTAAATAAGCATCTTAATGGTACAAATCTCTTGTGTGCATTTCATCCGTGAAGGAGCCTGTTTTGTTTATATGAGTGCAGTTATTCATATACTGAAGTGTTGAGAGGATCAATCAGTCAAAAAAACTAGAAGAAAAGCCATGAAATAGGTATATTGAGATTCCTAAGGGAGCTTTACTCTTTCTGCATTCAAAAAATCAAATCCTTCTCTTCTTGCATACATTTTCCATAAAATTATAGCTATATCTTTCTGTTAAGAAGAAGACAGTGAGGGTATTTAGAGCAAGCGGTTCTTTTGGCATCTGCAGCTTTGTCGGGTCTGAGGCGAAGAATGTGCGTGCTGTATCCAGAGAGGCAGAAAATTCTCCCCGTGGGGTGCTGGGTGGCAGCAGAGGACGGACGTCGGGGCAGGGCTGTGAGTCATGAGAAAGATGTTTTGATTTTTTTTTTCCCCTCTCTTTTTGTAAAAAAAAAAATATATGCTAGCATAGGCTTGGTTTCACAGCCCAACTGTGAGCACGGGCTCTGGTGCAGCTACCCTGTGTCTTTATATGTTATTGGGCTCGTCTCTAAAATGGAGAGTGATAGATGTGAGCATAATGGAGAGCACATAAATACCATTGCTGGACTGATATTTGGTGAGGTTTCTACTTGCATGAACCTAATATCTACATAGCTAGTGCTTGTCATCAGAATATAAAAATATCGCTGGTTGGGGTGGAATTTATTTTTATAATGTCAGCCAAACACGCAGACATCTAATATCAGGTGTCACGTTTTGACTCTGCGATGTGTGTTACTGCTCTCATTGGAAATGTTGTTTTGCTGGGGCTTTTTGTTTGATCATCTTCAAATGTCTCTCTCTCTCAGTTCTTCTGATTAATATATTAAAGCCTGGGTGCAGGCAGAGATAGCTGACAGTGAGCAGCACCTGAAATCCCTTTTTAACCACCCTGTCCATCAGCGCCAGGCTGTGAATTCCAGCGTCCCGGTGACTGTCACATCGGGTGGCTTCGACAGCCACTGAGCGATGTGCCAAGGCTTGTGCGTGGTGGGATGCGGGAGAGCTGCGTTGATGTGTTGTTACATTTTTTTATCACTTTGAAAAATAGTAAGCTGAAAAGCATGTAATTTATTCATAAGGCCTTATTAGGCTTGTGAGGGTTCACTGAGATGCAGCAGTTAGGGATGAATCAAGTTTCTCATGATGTGCACAGGTTTTTTTCCCTGTCTGCACCTAGCTTTGCTGAGACTGAATTAGTCATGAAATTACGCATGAGGCAGTGAAAGGTGGTGGGTTTTTTTTGGAAGTGTGGGGACAAATCAGCCTGAACTTCAGAGGGAAGGACTTTGAGAAGCACAGGTGAGATTTGCTGCGAGGTGTCTTCCAAGCCTCATTTTGTGGTTGGTTGCAGGAGGGGTCAGCACCTCGGCTGGCACGTGTTTGTGGTTGCAAGGAAGGAGAGGACACACCTTTGACTAGCTGAAGGGTTTGGGGTAAAATTCCTAGGTATCAGTTGCTTCTCTGGAGAGGATGTACTGTCCAAATGTCCCGTCTTTTGACATTTGAGAACATCGTGTGTCCGGAGAAGGGCGATGAAGCTGGGGAGGGGTCTGGAGCACATGAATGATGAGGAGTGGGTGAGGGAACTGGGGAGGTTCAGCCTGAAGGAGGCTGAGAGGAGACATTATCTCCCTCTGTAGCTCCCTGAAAGGAGGAGGTAGCGAGGGGGCATTGGTCTCTTCTCTCAAGGAACAAGCGATGGGTTGAGAGGAAATGGCCTCAAGTTGCACCAGAGCAGGGTTAGATTGGAGATGAGGAAAAATTTCTTCATGGGAAGGGTTTTCAGGCACTGGAAGGGGCTGCCCAGGGCAGTGGTAGAATCACCATCCCTGGAGGGATTAACAGATGAGGAGATGAGGTGCTTGGAGACATGGTTTAGTGGTGGACAGGTTAGGGTTGGACTCAGTGATCTTAAAGGTTTTTTCCAACCAAATGATTCTATGATTTTTGGGAATTTATACTGAGGAACTGCAGTCTTCACAAAAGATGCGTGTGGTACAGAAGGCAGTGTCAGTGGTGGGGGATGCTCGAGTGGGGCTGTTGGCAGGAGGGAAAGGGTATGAAGCTCTGGGCTCGCCTGTCAGGGGAGGAAGTTCTGGAGTTAGAGCAGGACCCTGTTTGAAAAGCTGGGGACTAAACCTTGGTAAAAGTAACAGGGGAACCACTGAAGCCTGGGCTAAGTTTTATTTAACAGACATTGGAGTTACAGTTGGCCCAGCCTGATCTGCAGGACAGAGCTGCATGGGGATGGCTCACACTTCCTCCTCTAACTCCAGGCCCAGGAAGACTCTGTGTAGCGTGGAGCAGCCATGGATTTGATGCAGGCTATCACAGAGCTGCCTATGGCTTCCCAAGACCCCAGAGACTCCTGCAGTTTAGAAAGCATAAAAAAACAACCCCAAATCCCTCCACAACCCAACAATATAAACTCAAGAGCAGCTTTTAAAAAGTAATTTATTAGTCAGGCACCAAAATCAATGTAGAAATTTGGGCTTGAAGCCGTTTCCAAATAAAAATCAAATTAACCTGGAACAAAATAAGAGGCAGAGTAGGACTGACCTTGGAAAAGGTCTTAGAAATATAACTTTTTAAATAGTAATACACCGGTAATACATTTCCTTGGTGTACAGCCACAGTCTGTTTATTTGTACCTGCATCCCTGTTGGAGAAGTTGATTTTGCTCTTCAAAATGATTGTTGTGTGGTTGGAAGAAATATTTCCACCACTGAATAATATCCAATCACTGCCCGCATTTACTTTAAGAGCAGGAATCAATACAAGTATGAATTCAGATCCCATGTTTGGCATTTGTCAGCTCAGTATTTACTGTAGGTGCTTGAAGATGCTTTATAAGAAGCTCCGGTGTAGTTTTCCAAACTGGTAAAATGTTTTTCATCGCCTCCATGGAAATGAAGCCTCATTTTGATTATTTTCTGAACAGGCTGTGACCTCTGTGTGGGAGCCCGGGAGCGCTCGGCTGTGGCCGCCGCAGTGCTTGGCCAGTTGATAGCTGTACCTCCTTGGAAAGGAAACTGCAGGCAGCTGTGGAGCTCCTGGCCCTCCCTTTGCACTTGCTGGAAAATGATTTGTCATCCCTGCCTGCTACCCGCTGACAGATGGGGACAGGTAGCGAGGGGGGAGGGACCGCTATTTTCAACCCACTGGATTCTAGTGTTTTTACTGACAAGTTGATTTTTATACCGGGAAGGCACTGATCATCTTTGCTGGGAAAGATGATAACTTGCCGTGGAATGGGCCGTGTGTCACGGTTGAGATTTACTGGTGGATGAAAAAAATCCATTTTAGGACTCAGCCATGCCTTATCTTCACTTGAAACTCAGCAAGTTGTCAGCTTTTTACTGATTTTTCTCTGAATCAGTGTGCGCCTCTGGCAAGCGGTGATTAGGGGTCTGCCAGATATTGGATTAACACCCTAGGCCATAGTTGGAGTCCACCCTGCTCACTGTGGGCTCATGCCAGATATGGAAAGTAGCCACAGCATCTCTGTAGCTAAACGGACTGTGGAGAGGAAGTGGCCGCGCAGGTTGATAGAGACTTAGCAAAGTTTGGTTTATTTATGCTTTTCACCAATGTATTTTAGAAAATGGAGCCTCAATCCTGAGGGCAGTTCTGCAGTGTGTGTCCTTGGTCTAACTCTGCTCTTGTTGAACAGAGCCATTCCCATGTTGCTCTTTCCACTGAATTTGTGGAAATTTGAATTTTAATTTCTACTGCTCTAGGATTTGGACTATGCTGACATTGTCCAGTTGGTCCAGAGGCTCCTCAAGCACAGATGCTCGCACCCATGTGCACATCCAGGCTGTGGGCATCAAAGACACCTTCAGTATCCCCAAGACAGGCTGATTTTTCTTCTATCACAGGCTGATTTTTTAGGGTGTGACACCGATCCCACAAGCCCTTTAACTTCTCCTGGTCTACCAGCTCTCCATCCTTTGTGGAGAAAGATGTGACAAAGGAGACACATTGAGTGTCTGAATTTTCACCCTTTCCTGCGTGTTGCTCAGAGGTGCATCCATTCCTGGCCGTGTTCCCTCAATATTTTATGTCAAAATGTCTGAATCCTGTGAAGCATGGGGCTCAGGGTGCTTCACCATCCATGCTTCGTGCTATGGCTGTTGGGATCAAATACAGCAGATATGTAGCACCTGCTGCCAATGCATGATCCACTCTGACATTTGTAGCATTCTGAGCTCTGGTGAAGATGTTTCAAAGACAGATTTGGGTTATCTGGCCGTCCTGGATTCCCCTTCATCTCCAACCCAAGATACCTGCGGTGCCATACCTCGTCCAGCTGGCCCCGCCTGTTGTGGGGAAGATCAAGAGCCTTTCCTATTGCAGGAGATGTTTCTTGGCTGGCTGGGCAGGGCCATCGGGACACACTGAAATGGGGGATCTGGGTTGCTTCTCTGGGGTACATCAGCAGGTGTTTTAAGGATGGTAAGGGCCAGAGGCTTGTTGTGTTGGCGTTCAACATTGGTTGGTGTGTTTGGGAAACGAAGTGGTTGGCAAGGGTGATGCCAGCAGGCTTGGTGGAGCTGTGCTTTGTCTCTCACCCTCCATGTTCATACAGGGAAATAAATTAGTTAAGTCCTTTTAAATAGCAGCAATGGATCTGAGCAGCTGAAGGAGGATTCCTGTATCGTCTCCGCTGACCCATTCCCCTTGTACTGCAAGACACATTGGTTTCCTTCTTTATTAGACCTCTGGGCCCTGCTGCGTGGAAGCAGCCCTGGGACATCCCTTCCTGTCCCCCGGTGCCTGGGCCATGGTCATGTTTCCAGCACTGAGCACCCGTTAATGTGAGGATGATGCATGTGCCATGGAAGTCTCAGCTCTCTGAGTGCCTGGCAGCTGCAATTCGCTCAGGAATTGCTGAGATGTAGCAAAGTAGGTCCCTTGAAAGCTGGTTTTATAGCATCACTCCCTGGAGGACAACTGTCCTTTAAAGTATTTGTGGGTGTCTGAAACAATAATTCTCTGAAATTTGCTTTCTTGTTTCACTCGTCACTATATAAGGTAAGCAGCAGCACATTTACTTTGTGCATGTGCCTACAATGTCTGGGATATAAGTTACCCTATAAAACAAAAAACAGGCTTGTGTCTTCCTTAAAACCAACTCCAGGTCAAACTGAACTTTGTTTCCTTGCAAAAAGCACATTTGGGAAATGCCAAGAGAAAAATTGACGTGAGATTGCGCACCAATAAATGAGCCTCTTAATAAAGTGAGATGAGAAATGAGGTTTTTTAAATCCCATTGTATTCATAAAGCTCTCCGAAGCTCCTGTTCATCATGACTGTGAAGGCAAGGTTATTTTTTGGTCTTTTCATCTGTCCTTTCTTATGAGAAGGGTAACTTGGGATGAACTTGCTGGGGCTGTGGGACACACAGATCTCTTCCTTACCTCATCCAGAGCCACGCAGTTGTCTTATCACTCTCGCCAGCTCCTGGTGACTCAGGCAGGGCAGTGGCCATGGACCTTGGAGCGGTCCTGTCTTGTAATCACTGAATGTTGGTTTTTTCCAAGGATAAGGCACTCTCTTCATTGACTACAGATTTCTCTTAGACTTGAGGCTTTTTCCTGGTGAAAATGTAATCAATGCTGTTACACTCCTATGGCTTTCAACCAAAAAGCTTGCAGTTAGAAATTCCCAACCAGCTTTTAGTGCGTTCAGTGTCTCTGTAAGGCTTTGCAGTCATCCATTCTCAAGGACTTTCAGGTCAGATCTGTTCATTTTCACAAATGAAAACACTACTTTTTAAGAGCCCCTGCTGCAATCGCAGCCTTGGCTCTGAGAGCTGTTCAAGCCGTATTTCTTTTTCATCTCAAATCCTCCCCAGTACGAAGCACAGTTAAAAGGCAGCTGACAGCCTGATGACTGATGGCAAGAAGCAGAGACCATCTGCATTTCCCTGCATGTGTCCATCCCGGCTCTGCTGAGTCAGCAGAAAATTGCAGTAGCAATAATAATATTCATGAGCAAATATTGCCCCAGCCTGGTAGCGAGGCCAACTTCATTCCCAAATTAAGGATGCCCTTTCTATCCTGCCTCCTGCATGTGCCCATCAAGCATCCCAGTTTTGCTGGAAGACCATGTACCGCCTCCTGGGCTCCTTCTTGAACATCTGAATCCTTTTGAGCCCAGTATCCTACTCTTTGGGATTGCTTTATAGCACTTTCTTTTATGTCAGCTTATGGCCAGGTTTGATGGATTGTGCCACGATTCAGTCACCTGTTCCTCCAAGAAATTCGGTCTGGTTTGTATGCCAGTCACCTGCCTCCTGACCTTTTGCTTTGCAGCGTTAGTAGGCATGATTGGTCGTTGTGCTGTCACAAGCATGTGGTGAGTACAAAGCAGATGTATAGCACTTAATAAGGATGTTAACACTTGGTATACATTCATGCCCAGCTCTGAAGCTGGGAGATCGTGCTGTGTCCAGCCCATGGCTTACTTTGATCTGAACAAATCCTATGTACTTGAGCTTACTTTGCTAGTTTTAATACGCACAAAGCTTGATTGGGGTAGTAATTGCATTGTCTTGTGTTCAGAAAAAGTTGTTGGTGTCTTTGGACTAAACCAGTATTAATGACAATGATAAGAAGTATCAGCTTGTTCAGTCACCTTCTCAGGTTAGTTGGCTCACTTCTTCCACAGCTCTTTCAGTACCAGCAAACTTGAGTGATGGTTTCAGCGTGACAAGAAGGACGAAATTCCCAGCAAAATTCAGTGGGAACGAGTAATTTATCTCCTTCAGCCATCCTGGAAAATCTCCTCTTTCCTTTTGTGACTAGCAAGAGCCTGGTGCTGAACGTGTGTCCCTTGATGTGCTGTCACTTGAGACTTGCCCTGTGCAACATTGAGAATAACCATGGAAATAACTTGACGTGATTTATGTTTCCTAGTGCATTTATCCTTCCATCTAGTGTGTCCTTGTGATACTCGGTGGAAACCGCAGAAGTGATGCTCTGTGGGACTTGTTTTGAACAGCATTCACAGTCAGAGCTCCCTGTAAAGTGAATACTATCACAGCGGTGAACTTTCTGCCTTCCCCATGGAGCGTTTATTATTCATAGCAAACATTGCCTCATGGATGGTCTAATCACTGTGATGCACCACTGCCGTAATGCAGAAAAGGTCGTTAACTCCAGTAACACTGCACACTTTTCATTCGTCTCCTTGACTTCAGAGTTTTCCCAGGAGTCCCAGGGCAAGTGAAAATATCACAGCTTTTTGCTGCCTCCTCGGCAGCCTCCCCACGCTGCTGGTGAGCAGTCAGCCACGTCTTGTCCACAAACTCTGAAAGAGCTTGGGTGGTAGACCAAAACATCTTTGGCTTTGCCTAAAAACTCAGCTACTGAGACATTAGAAGGAACTGAAGCATATATTAGGGGTTTTTCTGCACTCAGGTTTTTAGCAATATTTTCAGCGTCCTGTCTCTCCCTGAGCTGGTTTGAAGTAGCCAGTACTGGGAGCTGGTGGGGCAGATCAGAGAATGAGATGAAATTCCACCTTTGAACCCAGGCCGTGATCCAGCAGAGCACTTCACTTGCACCTGAGCAATTTTCTTAATTTCTGTGGCACTCTTGTGCCTGCTTCAATGGAATTGCTTCATAGGTGCATTTCTGAATTAAGGCCTCCAGAGCTGAACTTGAGTGGTAAGGGTTAATATTTTCAAAACAGAATTTTTCACTGGAAGAAGATGCTGTTTCTCGTCCTTACTCCCCTTACCCCTTCCAAACATTTCCTCCGTTTTATAATCTAATTAACTCATCTAGCTTTAAAAAACAAGTGCATCCTTCTTAGATTTTGTCATGTGTCATCACCTTCTAGAGAGTTATTGTGTCTTATTTGCACAGAAAATACTGGGAGAAGACACAAGGAAGTCAACTAACCTGTTCATTGAATAAATTTTTACCTAAAGCTTCAATAGCAAACCCATTATTTCATATTCATCTATAGACACAAAATACGTATTAATTAACCAAGGTACTGCTAGTGGGCATATGCAAATGAAGTGACATAAATCAAGCCGAGATCACCCTTTCTTTTGCGTTTTTAATAAAGATTAAGAAGTACTGTTTGTGCTGACTGCAGTTCCTAAATATCGGATCTGTGCCTTGAAGCTCAGTGCTAGGACCAAAAAGAGAAAGAAAATCAGAATTTCCTAGCACTACAGAAACTGCTGCAAATAATGCAGCTTGTGATGAAGAATTCACATGTAATCCCAGAGAGGAGATAACTGTCTAGATCTGCCTCAGGCACAAAGAGTCGAAGTTTATTTCTGTAGAAGGTACTGCATTCTCTCAAAGCAACAGAGTTAAATGGAGAGAGACAATTAGATATGAATTTACACTTGGACTAGATATATCTAACCTAATATGTAAAATAGGGTGTTTAAGTCTATAGCTCTGCTTTTTCAAGCCTCAAGGTGATAGCAATACCCAAAGCAATAGATAGCAGAGGATTTTCCACGTTGGCCTGCAAAGCGCTCGCTTCAGGAGGAAGATGATGACGGACTGGATGATCTTAAAGGTCTTTTTCAACCAAAATTATTTTCTGATCCTGGGTGTTGTCACCCTTCCCCAGGCCCGAGGGTGTCAGCAGCCAGGTCACCAGGTCAACCAGCACCTCCCAGGTGCTCGCTTCTGGGCAGAGGTGCTAGGGATGCTCTGCAATGTCAGCTCTTAGAGGCTTCAGGTCTTTGCCCGGCCCTTTGCATGTCCATGTTCTGCACATCCCCCAAACCACGGAAAGTGGGTACCTCTCTGCAGGAAAAGGTAGGGTAATAGTCTCATCACTGACTGGTTCAGCTCGGCATCCAGTATTCCTTTTATCTTATTTGTTGCTTTGGCATCGTTCAGGTATTGATTGCGCTGAGGGCATAACAGTGTTTTTGTAATTGCTTCTGAGGATGCATTTTGTTTGCTTTCCAAATGAAGCTAGATATGAAATGATGAGCCAGGACTGTAGGGAGGTGCAGTAGCCTTTCATTTTTAAGAAGAGCTAGCATTAGCACTGCTGTCAGCGACATTGAGAGTGGTAGTAAAACTCCTCACTACATGGTCTTCTCCATCCAGAGATGTCTGTGCACCCACCAGGGGCAGGTATCTGTCAGTAATCTCCTGTTTCTATGGGGTCCTGCAGCAGAAATATGGCTGTGTTAACCCCACACCCTCCACGTGCCCCCCCATGCCTGCCTGTTTTGTCCCTAGAGGTCTGGATCCAGAGAATTGGTCCATATCCTGGAGTTGGTACTTTCCCCTTTGATTTTGAGTCTCCTGTGCTGGCAGGATACTTCACCCCCTCACAGTCCCCTCCGAGCAGCCATGAGCTCCACGAGAGTAAATCTAAAACCACACCCGAGGCTCAGCTATCGCCCCTCCATTTAGTCTGATTTGGTTGGCTTGGCTTTGGTTTCCTTTCTCCTTCCTGGGATTTTTGGTTTAAATCCGTATAAATGTGCAGATTTACATCTGGTTTATATTCAAAACCTTAGCTTTGACCATGTGTACTTGAAAATCAATGTGGGTCTGCAGAAAGCTCATATTCCTTATTGGATTTTTCCAGGATCAGGAGCCCGGGCTTTGGCTGTGAACATAAAAAAAACATTCCTGTAGCTTTGGTTTCTGCTCAGCAAGCCCCAAATCCCATAATATCTCACCATGCTGGTGATCTTGGATTTGGCAAGCTTTATTTTCTCCTTGTCTTGCTCCAGTGAGTGCTCAGAGGTGGTGAGTCACAGGATATGACACACACTGCCTGCCCCAGGGGTACCTGCTTTAATGGCCAGCACAGATATCTCTGTTCCAGCACAAATTGGAAAGTCCAGAGCTGGAAAAAAATACAGCATTTTCTGATACTCCAGCCAGCTCTTTCATTGACCTATCCTGACCAAACCCTTCTGTTCCCGCCAAGGACTTCCTGCAGCCGTACCCAAAGCCACAAGCAAGGAGTAGTGTGTGGCCATGGGACCCAGAGACCAGCAAATGTTGCCAGAGCACCCAAAAGAGTGACCAGCCACATTGTCCATCCCAGCCACCTTCACAGCTCTTGCTACCGACATTATCTCAGAGAGTTGCAACCGTATCACCACAGCCACCGAGTCCCAGGCAGTTTTCTTGCATTTCTGCTGCCTGGGTGGGGAGGAACTTCTGCCCAGCGCTGGGGCTGTTGATGTGCCGTGGTGATGGGACACTGACTCTGCTTGCTACCCAGCCTTGCTCCTCACCAGCACCTGACCTGGTGCTGTCCTGTCAGAGCAGTGGCATTGCTTCCCTGCTGCTTTACTTTGATGAAGAGCACGTATGGCCTCTCTTGCTGACCATGTCTGCTTTACTTGGACTTGACCTCTTGGCTTGCAGGGCCCCCATCTCGTCTGATGATGCATCTCCATGTGCTTCTAAGGCACTGGAGCAAAAGCTTCAAAATACAGAAGACTTTAATTATTAAAAAAACCTTGGCTGATCACTGCCTCAGAGGTCTCAGTTACTCAGGTTTGTACAACATACAGACCTTTTTAAGCAGAACATCTTAATGGTATTTTTTGCTGACAGTCAAAAATCAGCCAAGTGAATCGTTTTAAAAGCCTTTCAAAGCTGTTCATTTACATCATCTGCTGCTTTTGTCAAATACATGGCAGAGTGTCTTGTCATGTCTTTTGTCCCATTTTCACAATAGTTATGTTGTCTACTTAGATTATATTGCAGGAACAAACAGTTGTTCAGGGACTATCATTTGTATGATACAAGGAGAACATTAAAGAACAGTTGCGTGGTTACCTCCTCAGCTGAAATGCCATTAACTATTTTTTTCCCCTAACATATAAGCTTAACAGTAACTAAAGCTTCATCCAGTGTTGACTTTGGTCCTCAGTATGAGGAGCTCACAGAGGAGAGTTTCTGGTGAGTGAAGTGGCCGTTGTCTGCCCAGGCAAGGTGAGGGACCTGAGGCAGGTCTGGGTTTAGCGTATGTTGAAGTCTCTTTGTGGAGTGGGTGTTGCTCTTCCAGTGTGTGGCTCGTTTTATGACCCAGTAACGTGGAGATGTGTCTCCACAGAGGGCAGCGTGGCTGCTGTGGGTGGCCTTTGGAAGGGTCCCCAAGGTGGCTGGGGGAACACTCCAAAAGCTGCTGCTCTTGGTAGAGATTCACACATCAGGGCAAGGAGCGGGGCTGTGCATTCTGCTTCAATTTCAGCTGGAAAGTGCCTCTCATTTCTCTGTCGTCTTTAAAATGTTTACAGCAACTGTATTTTCACTTTTTGTGAGGAACACTTAGATACCAAATTGCTCCTTTCCTCCCTTCTTCCCAGCATCTTTCTGAACATTAAAACTTAGATCTATCTGTCAAAAAATGGGGCACCCTGGAGGAGCGTGTGCCTGGGCTGCTTTGATTTC
This sequence comes from Mesitornis unicolor, assembly GCF_000695765.1. NCBI lineage: Eukaryota > Metazoa > Chordata > Aves > Mesitornithiformes > Mesitornithidae > Mesitornis > Mesitornis unicolor. Next base: position 23,288 of record NW_010188473.1, read on the forward strand.
ATTTGATCCAGGGAAACGCCTGGTTCATGGTGCAATCCACGTGTTTAATGGATTTGCTTGGCTCTTTTAGTGACACGTATAAAGGGAAAAATGTGTTTATTGGTACCAAATTTAGAAGACCTGTAATGTTTAAGAGGGAGATATATTCAGTGCTTTTGAAAATGTGATATGAAATGGGAAACTGTCAATTTTGCCATCTTTGCAGAAGTTCTCTCAGGTTTACTGACCAGGCTTCTGCGATGCAGTTACAATCCAAGTCCTAAAAAACTGAATGCATAATAAAATACCTATGGCATGTCATCATTTTTGGTTATATTACTGTAACTGGTGTATGTATCTAAAGGCAATCGTTGCTGTAGAGGAGGGAGGAAAATACAGAGAGCACTTTAAATTTCTTCCGACATTGAAACATCTGAAGAAGGAACTATAATAGTAATATAGAATAAACCTCTTTTTTATCTTCTCATAAAATTGTATCACTCTTCCTTTTTCTCCTAAAGTTGATCTCACTTTCAGTGTGCAGGTTTCAGAAATAAATCCATGATTAACTAAACAACGGGTATGCATAAAACTCCTTGTTTTATAGGAGCATTTGAAGTTGTGCGTAGTACGTGTTGTTCAAGCAGATATATGCACCTTAGGTACGTTATTTGAAGTGTGGATAAATGAATAGTTGTATCTGCTAGAGCTTGCGTTGGGTTGGCACTTATCCTTCTGGTGTAAATTCATGTAGGTTTATGGACGGAGAGGAGCAATATTATTTATAGCTGCAGGAGACCTGACCTGAAGATCTCCAGGTGTTCACTGAGGGAATTATGCTTTTTCTGGCTTAGGAGTGCACCTCAAGAAGTGCAAATGAGATATTTTTCCCAAAAAATTTCCATATTTCAATTCCAGTTAAGAGTAAGTCCTAGGGCATTTTCGGACCAGCTGCTTTCATTACTGGAAAGCATCACTGTAAAGGAAAAAGAGAGAACTTTATTGTAAATGAACAGCGTGCAGCAGATTATTGTCATTGAAAGCATTTAGCTCTTGGCAAGTGTGTATCATGTAAATAGAAGAGACTGTGAAGAATATCTGATAATGTCAACTGAAGAGCATGAAAAACCCATTGTACAAATGCTCTTGATAATCACCTGGAAGGGCTGGTGGTTCTCAGAAGTACACACACATGCAGGTTTCTCTGTTGGCGTTACTTACAAGGTGTTAATCCTTTTCTTTATGAAGCTCTATCCTCTGCGCAGGGAGGTGGGGATTGGTGTTACAGTAGCTTTTGAAAGCTGGGGACAGCTTCTGAAATCATCACCTCTGTATCAGCAGCAGTTGAAATCGCAACAAAACCATGGGGATTTATCAGGAAAGGACCTGACAATAAAGGAGAGGAGATTGCTGTGGCTGCCCCCACCCTGACGACACTGCGTAGCTTCAGGACCTCAGTCTCCAAAATGAAGACTTAGAGCTGGATACGGTTGAGAAGAAGGCAGTAGGGGTAATGGAGGGTGCAAAAGGGCTCCTGCAAGGGGAAGCGCTCAGCAGAGAGGGTGCCTGGAGCCTGGATAGCAGAGAAGGATGGGGGACAGCTGCAAAATCAGAAGTGGCACAGGACAAGTGAGTGGAGAGTAGCTTTTTCTTGGGCCCTTGCAGTGGGACACCTACCGAAGGGAACACAGAGGCATTGAAAATGCTGAAGAAGATGCTTCTCCACAGTGCAGGCACTTGGCTGTTCAAACTTCACTTGCTCAGCCACTGTCTGGATTAATTAATGGATGAAAAATCCACCGGACTCTGCGTCTGGCTCTAAATGCCACCCCATCTCTGCTCGAGAGTGGGAGCAAGCTCTGGGGCAGCAACACTACACATTTCTCCTCTTCACTAAGCACCAGGTGTTGGCCACATCCAACTTTGCTTCTCTTCTCAAAACCCTGGCCTGAATTTGACTGAAAGCAGAGGTTAACTCCTGAATGTTATCCTTGCTCAGCTTACTCAAGTCTCTTCTGTCCCACCTATTTCCATCTTGTTTTACTGGTGCCACCTCGGATGCACCTGGTTGTGGCCACGTGATGGTGTCGTTGATGCTGCTGCAGCTCTGGGCTTCTTGGTTGAAGGTTCTCCTCTTGCATCTCCCACTGAAAAACCCTGGAGGGGAATTTGTGTCCTTTAAAATGAGAAGACAGAGTTGGGCCCTTGGCGTGATTCAGCCTGCTGAAGCTTTAACTCCTCTGGTAGGAGTTTGGGTAAATGCCTTAGGCTGGATGCCCACATTTTGTATCGCTGAGAAGAGGTGCATCTTGCAGTCCTTATTTCACCTCTGTTTGTGTGGTCTTGCTTCACAACTCGTGTGTCTTTATAGGACAACTCTGGGAAAGCCATAAAGCACAGAAGATGCACACAAGTTTACAGCAAGTGATTTCCAAGTTGTTTCTGCACCCTGCTGCTAGCTAAATCATAATATGTAGGGGAAGCACTCAGCAGCGAGGAAGGATTACTTCTGACAGAGCAAATCAGCTCAAAATCTCCTTGCAGGAGAGGTTAAGCACAGCAGACCCAGATCTGTCAAAACTCCACTCATTTCATCATCAAGACAGACAGTGTCCTCTCTTCTAGGGTTGGGAACGTGGTATTTGTTAACCCCCTTCCTTTCTCAGTCCGTGTCCTTTAATCACCTGTTAATCAGATTAGCGTGCCTGACTTCGTCCTCCTCATTGCTGCTGTACTCGCCAGCCCATCTGAGCCAGTTAAAAGTCAGCATTGCCAGATATTACAGCTTTTTCTATTTGATTTTTTTCCCCTGCTGTTGCTCCTCATTTGACCCTTCCTTGTACATCACTCATAAAGTTCCTCAAAGATGGTATCTGCTTCCTTTTGTGCGGATGCCGCATTTGGCACTCGTGTTCTGCAGCAAGGGCTGATGCGTCAGCGCTTTCATTTTAAACCACTTCAGGCAGGTTTCGATGTGCCATAAAAATGTGTCTGCAAGCTGATGGACAGGTAGCAGGGACATGCCTGCTGGCATTGATGAGTTGTGGAGATGGAGCTGACAGAGTAGGCATCACAAATGCAATTTCGGGCACCGCTGTTATTTCCAAAATTTGATTTTTTTACGTGAGCAGTAGGTTAGAGAGAAGATGAAGAGAATCAATGCATCAGTGGAGCTTAGGTGAAAAAAAATCACTGCCAGGAGACATTTATACTCTCCAGAAGAGTGGCTTTGAGAAATCGTCCCCATTAGAAAAGACATTTCTCTTCTAAGAGTGATTGAAATGCTGCTTTAAAAAAGAGAAAAAGAAAAAATATTGAGGATGTTTGAAGTGCAGCGCAACAGCTGATATCTAACAGTCCTGGGGCCAGGTCAAGGAAAGACAAGTCTCAGTGGCCTTAACACCAGCAATACATGAAAAGTCTGAACCAGCAAACATGACATCACCAACCTGTGCTATCAATGGGAAACGGTTCCTGCCTTCCAGAGAGCAACGTGACTGTCGATCCGCTCATCTTAAGTGCTTACTCACAGCTGTATGAGAGCTTCACACCTAAGAAAACCAATTGTTTGTAATCTCAAATATAGGTTTAATTTTCTAGTGCTCATCCAGTGCTGGTCAATCCTGGGTCGCAGCTGACACGGCGCCTGTTTCGGGTATCCAGCTCTGACCCTCATCTGGCAGTGGGTTTTTTGAGATTGCCCCATGTGGGGCTCTGCACAGGGAGAACCTGCCTGTAACAGTCTTATTCCCACCCTGTCATTATTCACTTTTTATTTTCTGTGTAATTTTCCTTGAAAGGCAATGCTGTTTAAAGACAAATGTTTCTCCCGAGCATGAACAAATATAAAACATATTTAATGACGTCTTACTTTGCCACTCCTATACAGAATCACAGAATCACAGAATATTAGGAGTTGGAAGGGACCTCGAAAGCTCATCCAGTCCAACCCCTGCCAGAGCAGGATCACCAGACCAGGTCACACAGGAACACGGCCAGGCGGGTTTTGAATGTCTGCAGAGAAGGAGACTCCACAACCTCTCTGGGCAGCCTGGTCAGTGCTCTGTCACCCTTACAGTAAAAAAGTTTTTCCTCGTATTCAGGCTGAACCTCCTGTGCTCCAGCTTGCACCCATTGCCCCTTGTCCTGTCATTGGCTGTCACTGAGCAGAGCCTGGCTCCTTCCTCCTGACACTCGCCCTTTACAAATTTATAACCATGAATGAGGTCTCCCCTCAGTCTCCTCTGCTCCAAGCTAAAGAGACCCAGCTCCCTCAGCCTCTCCTCATAAGGGAGATGCTCCACTCCCTCCATCATCTTTGTGGCCCTTCTGGACTCTTCCAAGCAGTTACTGTCTTTATTTACCTGAGGGGCCAGAAGTGGACACAATATTGCAGATGTGGT
>NW_010188474.1:0-1463 GCF_000695765.1 Mesitornis unicolor
TTTTATGAGTATCTGCCGCAGCATAGCACCAGGTCTCCGATGTCCAAACAAAGCTGCAGGTATTTTGCTGGGAACTGGAATAGAGAACTGACCCAGTTGGCTTTTATATTGTTCTTGTTGAGGTTTTCTGGGCTTTTAAAAAGAAGAGAGCGAGTTGTTTCGTTTATTAAGACTGGACCAGTTTCCTGGTCCTTTTCTGAGAAACTGTGGTCAATGTGATGAGATGTAGGAGCAGGATGGAGAAGACAGAAGGGAAGAGAGAAGAACCCCTTGTCATCAAACCATCACCTCGTCAAACCACTGCAAGGAGACAGGATCCTTGGTTAGACCAATTCTCATGCTACTTCCTTTACTAATGGCTTAATGAGCTCTATTATTAAGCGTTATTTTCATAGTAGCATGACCTGTTCTGAAATACATCACTTCGGTCAAGTAGTCCTTGTTCATTCGTTCAGGCTTGAAGAAATTGGAAAAATCCAATTAGGGTTTTTTTTATTGCTTTCTTGCATTGAAGGGAAGCACATTTTCCAAAATTTTTAACACAAGAAGAAAACTGGTAATAAAATAATTGAGAATTGTGCTTGTTTCAGTTCAAATCAAGACAAATTACTTAAGTAAACGTATCAGTGATTTTCACTGTTATTTTATTGCAGCCTAATGTAATTAGTTAAATCACAGATACTTAACGGCATAACTGGCCGCATGTTAACTTCCCTTGGAAAGTAGCACGTTGTTGGAGCTACCTTCTACCCAGATGGTTGCTTTTTAAGCATTTCATAGCATTATCAGTGATTTTTGAGCACCTTATTGCTTGTTATACTGCAGCTGGTAATGCAGGGTTGTCCATAACTTTCTGGGAAGGAAGGGGATGGACAAGAAGAGAAAATTTTGAATTTTGGCGAGCTTATGTCAGAGGTTCAGAATTCTCTCAGTGATGTAGTAATAATAATAAAAAATTGCTTAATGCGAAAATTGCGGAAAATAAAAATCAAATGTAGGAGCAGTTTTAGTTTGGCAAGCATCGTCACTTGGGTCTGTGTTTGGACACACAGCTTTTGATTCGTTTTCCAAATTTATTTCAACATCATCTAACGCAGCACAGAGAGAAGGGGTTGTATGGTCAGTGGGAGCCCAAACTCTTGTTTGCTGGTGGTGGGCGTGAAGGTTTAGCAGCGAAATGAAAACTCCCCGGAGCATCACTCAGCGCCCAGAGTTGGGTCACGGCTCTGGGTGCCCCCCACTGCCATCTCCTGAGAGGTCTCTGTGCCATCCGTGGGGATTTGACCCACAGCCTTCAGCTGCTTTAGTGGAATAATGTTAACAGAAATCCGTGTAGGTAAGGTGATCACTAGAAAAATTTTAAAATTCACTTTAACATTCGGGGGTTTTTACCTTCTACATTTTGGCTATAAAAATGGCATTGTTCTATCCAGATGATGCTTAAATGCGTTAGGAAAAAAATG
>NW_010188475.1:0-1185 GCF_000695765.1 Mesitornis unicolor
CTGCTGCTGCTCATTGCGATGCTGATGGTCCACTCTGAGGTGCTGTTCCAGTCTGTGCTGCTGTTCCCCTCCGGGCTGCTGTTCCCCCTTCTACTGGTGGTCCCCTGCGGAGGGACTGACGTGCTCAGGTGGTGGAAGCTGCCATCAGGGCTTCTGTCCTCTGCCCTGCAGCAGCCACAGTAGCCTTGTGGGGCTCCCAGACCTGGTCCCACAATCCCTCCAAGGGGCACCCATACGTGTGCTAGTACCCAGCATTCAGGCCGTGGGTCCGTAACATAGAAACATGGGACAAGGCCTGGGTAGGCCAGGGTGCAGGCGTGCCTTGCCGAGGTCATCTCTGTCCCCAGGGGTGTCCTCCGGACTGCACCCGTGGCAGCTGGGCCCATGTCATTGCGCTCCTTCCTGCACACGGGGGTGGAGGTGAGGACTGGCCCCCAGTGGGAGCGTGGTGTCGTGGGGGCCACCGGTTGGTCGAGGGATGCCCCAAGCTGCTGCCGCGTGTCCTGGTCCTGCTGGACGAGGTGCTGTAAGGGCAGAGAGGCACTGCATGGCCCCAGCGGCCCAGCCCCAGCCTGCACTGGTTTAGGCACTGAGCGATGCAGCATTGCCATGGACTTCTGCACCACCGCAGGGAAACTTTGCAGCTTTATCTCCTGGTATTTCCTTGCTGAATGCACCCGGAGTCTCCTGTGCACCTCCGGGAGCAGCTCCAGCTTTTGGATGGCAACAGGCGCTGCAGCACGGGGCCGGCTCCTGTCCTCTGCGTCAGCCTGGCCCCCACTGCAGGCGCTGAGCTTGGACCGACGACCGACATCTTCCTCTGGCAGGATGGCAGCTGATCCTGCTGCTGGCCCTGCTTCTGGCCCTGCTGCCCCATTGCTCATGTTGGGAAGGCCTGGGGGGTCCTCAGCTAATCCAGAAGGACACAGGCGCTCCTCGTCCCATGGTGACAGGCCCCTGTGCAGGCGAAGGAGGTTCTCTCTCATGTTCCCCAGCACTGGTGCTGCTCTGCCTGGCTGCTCCTCGCATCCCTGTCGGTCCTGCGGCTCCTGCTGTGCTTCCCCGCACTGCCACGCTGCGCTGGCCTGGCCCTGGACACACGGTCTCCCTGTGCTGTGTTCTTCCGCTCTGTTGTTGTCCACAATGGCATTCGCCTTCTTCTGCAGCGAGGGGCTCAGCTTGCAC
>NW_010188476.1:0-13567 GCF_000695765.1 Mesitornis unicolor
CCCCACCCCCGGCAAAAAAAAGAGTCCAGGGAGAAGATAAGTGTTTGACACCTTGTGACAGTCATGAAAGATGTATATTCTCCAATAAAATGCTGTTCTGCAGATAAGCAGACAGTTGACAGATAGTTGACAGGAGTACCACAGCAAAATCTTTTTTAGTTTTATGTCTCTTTAAGATCTCTGTAAATAAACAGTCTGAAATTCTGGTGCTGAGAGAGGTCAGAATAACAATACTTTCTAGTTTAATAGTCTCTCTTTTTCTTTTCTGCTGGCTGGAATTCACATTGTTGTTAACCATTTTTTAATAAATTCCAGGTTTTGAACACTGTGGACATCTATACAGCTTTCAGCTGGAAACAAACAGACTCACAATGGCTGAAGGTAATACAGCAATTTTAAGATTTTTATGAGGTTAATGAAGTGAGAGTTTCTGGAAAAAATTTCTCTGTGAACTATTTGTTCTCCAGAACCTTTTCCTTGTTTGGAACATAATGTTCTCTCCTTATAACAGTTAGGATTTTTCATTAAATGACTTGATTATTTTTTCTGTTAAAAAAACCTGCCAAATTTAAAAATTTTCGTCTGTTCCCCTACTCCTATTTCTTCACTGTTGATTATAAATATGGATCACATGACAGCATAAATTATTTTGGCACCTATTCAGTGAGTGGAGATCCTGGAGTGCAACAACTTGCTTTTATGTGTCTTCTGCACTGACTGCTTTTTTTTTACTCCTGTCTCCTATTATTCTCTGTATATTGTGCGAAACACCGCCTATACTTTTCTGATCAGGTGAAAGATCTTTTAGGCTAAAAATTTTCCTTTACCTTTTAGAGGAAAAAGTATTCCAGAATTCATTTTCTGAGGCTGCAAAAAAAGGTGTCCATTGCTTTATTTTGTGGCTATTGGGATATTGGAGATACAGCTGAGAACCATGAAAAAAAAACCCTGAATTCCCTGAATGTTTAATAAAGGAAAACAAGAATCACAGAATTACAGAACTGTGAGGGTTGAAAGGGACTCTGAAGATCAGTGCACCCACCCTGCCCGAGCAGGATCACCTAGACTAGGTCACACAGGAATGCGTCCAGGTGGGTTTTGAACATCTCCAGAGAAGGAGACTCCACAGCCTCTCTGGGCAACCTGTTCCTGTGCTTTGTCACCCTCATAGTAAAGAAGTTTTTCCTTAAGTTTAAGTTGAACCTTCTGTGTTTTAGTTTGTGATCATTGCCTCTTGTCCTATTGTTGAGTACAACCAAAAAGAGTCTGGTCCCATCCTCCTGACACCTGCCCTTTAGATATTTATAAGTGCTAATGAACCCAGAATTGGACACCGTACTCCAGATATGGCCTCATCAGGGCAGAGCAGAGGCAGAGGATAACCTCCCTTAACCTGCTGACCACACTATTCTTATTACACCCCAGGATGCCCTTGGCCCTCTTGGCTGTGAGGGCACATTTCTGGATTGTGGTCAGCCTACTGTTCACTGGGCCATATGATTGTCATCATGGCACATAGCTGAGAAACCTTTGTTCTTGCTCTGACTGGCCAGACTTATTCCCCAGCTGGATGTAATGCCCTGAGTAATTTATTTCACCCCCAACATTAAATTGCCGCCCCTAGGCTCATCTCTAGTGAGGCTGTTTTTATCCCCTTTTCCCTTCGAACCTAGTTTAAAGCCTTCTGAATAAGCCCAGCCAACTCATATGCAAGGATCCTTTCCCCCCTTTGAGAAAGCTGAACTCCATCTGTCTCCAGAAGACCTGGTGCTGCGTAAACCTTTCCATGATTAAAAAACCCAAAATTCCACTAATGGCACTAGCCTCTGAGCCACGTGTTAATCAGGTGTGTTTCCCTTTTACTTTTAGTATTCTTCCCTGCCAATGTAAGGTCTGAGGAAAACACTTCCTGTGCTCCCAGTCCTTCAACCATTTGCTCCAGTGCCCTGATGTCCCTTTTCATCACCTTTGGACTTCTCTCTGCATCTTCATCTCTACCAACTTGTGTAACTGATAGTGGGTAATAATCAGAGGGCTGTTCCTAGTAACGTCTCTAACCCAGGCCCCAGAGAGGCAGCAGACTTCCATGTGGGATGGGTCTGGTTAGCGTATTGGGCCCGCTGTTCTCCTCAGAAGAGAATAGCCTAAAACAATTACCCTCCATTTTTTCTTAATAGAGACAGTCATAGCATATGAGGCTGACTGACTCACCTTAGGCAACTCTAGGATGGGCCTTCATCTGCATACTCATTTACCTTCATTTTAAGAAAATTAAGTGGATTTGTTTGCACACTTTTCTCTTACCTATATTCTTTTGCTTTCCTGTTTCATTGATTCCATAAATATACAAGAGAGATAAAGAGATATTATTATAAGCTCTCTTATTTGATAGCAAAACAGGTACAATGACATGGAGGCATTACCATTGCAGGCTCTGGGATGTCATGCCCTCATGGCCACCAGACTGTAGGGCTACGATAGAAAGTACTCCCAGACTTTGGACTTTTACAAAAAGAGGGGGATCTAAGGACTAATTGGGGAAAAAAAGCTTGCAGTACTATCTTTCAGGTGCTGTGGTTTCCCAAATTAATGCTGATTCCCACGCTACTTGGTAAACTTCTGTTTAATTTTTTATGCCCAGCAATTATGAGCTGTCTCAGGAACCTAGCAGAAATTTTTGTACTTTTCTTCCTCTGAAGGAAGACCTCTAACAGATTTTTCTGACCCTCCTTTGCATCATCTAATACAAAATTTCAGTTACAGTGTAGAATGACACTTTTCATAGTATCTGTTTTATTCTAGAATCTCAAATTATTTTATTAACAGTAGCAGAAAGACACCTGATAGTTATGTAAATATTATGCCTATTTTACTGATAAAAAGCTTTGCTAAAAATACCACTTGCTGAAGGCCAGTAAGTAGCTTTGGACTTGGGCTAGAAATAAAATGCCCCAATCTATTCAAATAGAGCTCAGGGTTCCTGAACTCTTGGCTGGATGATGAAAATTGCATGAAAAAGAACCAAAGCCACTTGAATAGCTGGGAAAGCCCTTTCTTTTTCTGAGTCATTCTTCTCATAGTCCCTCATGAACATCTTCCTTCTTCTTCAGACTTCTCATCAAGCAGAGAGGTTTTCAGCAGTGATTAGGTTTGGGAAGTTTTCTGGTGATCAAGCATTTGGAAATATCCCTCAGAGGTTGTTTTACCTGCATTCTGACAGCAGATCTCTCATTGCATAGTTATACCTGTCCCTGGGGGTCGTACAGTGGCACCCATGAATGCTGTTGTTGAACCAACATGGCAAGACCAGCACTGGTTTGATGGTCACTCTTGAGGCTGCCTGAGTACTGTTAAATGGAGCAGGGTACCAGAGCTACCCCTGTAATCACTGCCTGACTTCAGTCAATGTCCTGTCCAGCTGTCCTAGCTGGGCAGTTGCATCAGCCTGCACTGTACTGCAGCTAACTCGCCTCGCTGAGAGTTGTGCAGAAGTGCTCAGATCTAGCCTGTGGTCTCTGACACCATACCAAATTATGTTGTAAAGAAGTACCTCTAGTCCTCTGCTTTAGCCACTAGACAGCCCTGATTCAGAAGATACGGACAGGTGTGTTTTACTCTGTATGGGCTTAGCAGCATAAGGTTCAGTGCTGCCTTCTTTTATACTGAACTTTTTACTTATGACACTTACTGCCATTGCAGGAGATGGTGAGACACTAGCACTGCTGCCAGCATCAAATACAAAAAAACCCCAGCTGGTAGACTCCCCCAATGTCCCAAAATAGCATATAATGAGTGCATCTTAAGGTTTTAAAATTTGTTTTGGTGTCTTTGAGGAGTTAAGTAGACTTGCCATGTATTTTCAGTTTCTTTCTGCAGTTACAAAGGTTAGGGACTCACTTCTATGCATCTGAAAGCTGAGATTCCTGTGCAGCTGCTTGATTCTGGGAGCCATAGACTTTGAAAGAAGATGAAAGGTTTGATATTACAAATTACAGGAACTGGTGATCTGCACTTAGGTTTTCTCTCAGTTTGGTATTTTTCCATAAAATGTTGCTACTGCATGACTGGGATATGATAAGTTGCAGACAAAACTTCTTGAGCAGCTGAGAATAAAAAATAAAATAGCTGTCAGGATGAAATGAAGCAATTTTACACCAAGTCTGTACATGGAACATACCACACTTTCCTCAGAAATCCTGATTCTTTGGGCAACATTTAGACAGGCAGCTATGTTTATAGTTGATTCTGTCCTGAAAATTACCAGCTATGTTATGCTAGATTTAACTGGCTCTGCAGAGATTAAAGGAATACCATAACAAAATTGCCAGACTGAGCAACTCCAGTGTTGAATAGGAAAACTGAGCCATTATGTCAGTGGAAGCACATTTTGAAACTCAGTGTTTACCTTTAAATGTAATGCTTAGTTTAAGTTTATTTGGTCCTTTTTTAAACTGTTGGGCTTCCCATAGGGGACTGGTATTTGGGTCTTCCTGTTTGAATGGTTGGAAATATGTGTGCTTTCCTTTCCTTTCACCCACCTCTGAACTCCGGATACAGTTTAAATGTGCTTTGCTGGAAAAAATTCCCCTATTCTGGACCTCTTTTCCTTGTGTGGATTCACTTAGTCTACAACCTGCACAATGACAGCAATGGTAGAGAAATTTATTCTGCTTTTAGCTATAAAATTTACTTGGACTGAGGAGGATACTCAGTTATTCAAGAATAAGTTCAGAATGCTAACTTTGCAGGCTTTGCTTCTCTCTTAACTGTACAATGCCTTCTAGCACTGAAATGTACGTTGCAAGGTCTGTACCTTAAGTTCTAGAGACCAGATTTTGTTCAGACAAGCACTTGAAATTTGAGAAGCTCTCCTGAAATTTGTCCTAAACTATCAATTCAAGAAGTTCATTGAATGGTGCTTTCTGTCACTACATTTAAAAAGGAATGCCATTTGCAGCCTGTGTCAATGTAAGTGGTGCTTCATCAACAGACTTTACCAATCAGAACAGGTAATCATTGAAACCCTTGGAGGACACATGCAGATCCATCTGGAAATTACCATCACTACTGCTTTGTGCTTACGTGCTTGTACTCATAGCTTGTTTCCAGGATACACTCTAGGTTTATGGTTTCAGCATATATTGCCTTCACTTCAGGACAGAGTCCAGATGCAGTGCTTGCTAAAGCAGATGTAAAAGTTTGGAGATAAAGATACCTAGCTGGCTGTCCTTTCTGGCATACCACTAAAAATGTTAAACTGTTTTTAAAACTCTCTGCTAACCATGTTAAGTAAATGTCCTGTCTTGAATTCCTGTCGAGTTCTGATGCTTACACTGCCTTATGATATACTTTGACTAAATGACAGCTTAAGAGAGTACTGCTTGTAATTCAAGGAATTGAACAAGCTGGAACACAGGAGGTTCCACTTAAATCTGAGAAGAAACTTCTTCTCAGTGAGGGTGACAGAGCACTGGAACAGGCTGCCCAGAGAGGTTGTGGAGTCTCCTTCTCTGGAGACATTCAAAACCCGCCCGGACGCCTTCCTGTGTAACCTCATCTCAGTGTTCCTGCTCTGGCAGGGGGATTGGACTAGATGATCTTTTGAGGTCCCTTCCAATCCCTAACGTTCTGTGATTCCGTGATTCTGTGATTCTGTGAATAATCCAATTTTATCACTGCAGTTTAGGTTCTGCCTTTCACTTGTCCCATATGTTTGCCATGCCTCCTTTTGTTATGTAGTGATCCACCATTTTGTTCACTGTATTAGGCTTGAACAGTTTTTTAACATCCAATTTTAGTGGAGCTGCTTGTGGAGAAAAGTGCTAACCAACAAGTCAAAGAGGAGCAGAATCTGAGCTTTTGACTGAAAATTCCTCTATGCTTTTATTTCTCTATAGTGAACCTTAAAAATCCTGTGCACCTGACTAAATTAAACTATCCACCAAATGATACCAAGGTCAGTTTTTAGCAAGATTTTTCCCAGAAGCAATGTGTTTAGAAATGCTAATTCTATTTCTATGCATAATTACACAAAATATTTCAGAAGTGAGATGTTAAAATAAATGGATGCAACTTTTTCCTTGGAAATGTATGTCAGTGGCTGAGATGGTTGCCCAAAACAGAAGAAAGATGTTCCCTAGCATGCTTGGAAACCAACTGATTTCTTCTGAGGGACACAGATGGTGTACGTACTGAGACACGGTATGTCATACTGCCTCTCCTGTAATTTTGTTCTTGTGGCTTGGTCACAGGAAGTAAACTTTTATATAATTTCTGCCTTGTTCTTCACTCCCTGTGCTGTGAAAAACATGCACAAGTAAGCAATCTGTTTCTCAGAGACACTTGGTTTTAGTTATTGAAGTGTGTGTGTCAGGGTTGATACCTCACTTTAATCTCCAGACTCAAGAACAAAGGTCTGGGACTTCAGCTGCTTAAAAATAACCATGAATTAATTTGATGTACCTAGTTTAGAAACTTGTCCAAATCCACAGCTTACGTTGATGCTGCAGCAGGGGGGCAGCTCTGAGTCTCATATGCATGTACTTGAAATTGCTGCTTGTAGCAGATGACTGCTTGACTGACATCCACATGGACAAAGCAGTACTGAAAGGTGCACTTGCTCTGATCTTGCATCCCTGCTAGTCTGCATGACCATTCAGTCACATGTAGAATGACAAGGCTTGAGTTTTAATCAAGATTTAAAAGACTTTTTTATGTGGAGGAAGGACTATTGAAGGCATTTTGTGGTGTCTAAGAGGAGAACAAACTTGTTTGTACATAGATCTTTTTACTTTAATCAGAGCATAGGTAAGGATGATCCTGTCAGTTAAGACATTGTTCTGCAGTTTGCAAGATCTGGTTTAAATTCCTTATGCTACTGCAAACATCCTTTGTGAGCTTTGACAGGTAGCTTAGTCTGAAGAACTATAATGTCCCATTTATAAATCAGCAACAGCACACTTTGGAAAATCATTAACCTAACTTTATATATTAAATACATGGGGAGTTTTGAGACTGGTGCATATAAAAGAGGTGAAGAATGAGTAGGCTATAATGATAGGTACAAGTATCTTGTGAAAAAGAAAACCACAACTTTGCTAGATTGCTAGATGAAGATGAGAAAACTGTCTATGAAATTCTCGCTACAAAGTTGATCTTAATGTGCTCTTCATGCAGATTGAGACAGGGGCTGAAATTTTCCTCACCATCTCTGTGCTTCAAGGAGAATTTTTAAATGAATTCTTGAGTTCAACAAATTAGTTTTACCTACGTAGAACAGAGTAGAAAGGACACAGCACCATATTCTTTGTTCACACACCAAGTTTTCCTGTGTTCTTTTTCAAGAGCTCTAGTGCCTGTGTGTAATTAAAAAAAGGAATAAAATTCAGAGCAGTAATTGTTTTAATTGATTAGTATCTTCTAAGTGTTCTACTGGAAAAAGTGTTTGATTTTAATGAATTATGACCCAGTAAAAATCGTGCTTTATGAATGTGCGGTACTGGTTAATTTGTAATTGGCTGGAAGGCAGCTTATAAATATCTAAAGGTCAGGTGTCAAAACGATGGATGCAGACTCTTTTTAGTGGTGACCAGTGACAGGACAAGAGGTAATGGGTACATACTGGAACACAAGAAGCTTCATCTAAACATGAGGAAACACTTTCTTACTGTAAGGGTAACAAAGCACTGGAACAGGCTGCCCAGAGAGGTTGTGAAGTCTCCTTCTTTGGAGACATTCAAGACCCGCCTGGATGCTATCCTGTGCAACCTGCTGTAGGTGAACCTGTTTTGGCAGGTGGGATGGGCTAGATGATCTCTAGAGGTCCCTTCCAACCCCTACAAGTCTGTGATTCTGTGATTCTGATGAAGTTTTGTTGTATTCTGGTGCTTATCCTTGAACCTTTAATGTCCTTATAATGTTCTCCCATTTGAATAAATCCTATAAAGTTTCTCAGAAAGTTTCTGAGTCAAACAAGCTATGCTTTGCATTTTGACTGTACTTAGAAATTTAAAGCAGAAATATCATTGTTGTATATGTTTGAATCCTTAGGAAATCTCTAGAAAGGACTTTAGCTGAGAACTTACACAATGAAGAAATTCAGAAAAGGGAAGAAGAAAAAGTGTGATGCCTAAAGCACTTGTCAGTCGATACTTATGCCTAAATCTCCTGTGATAAATTATCCCTTAGCTGCCTTTTTCTTATCATCTATAGGGAAATTAATACACATTTCATTCAGGAGAGTGCCAACTTTTTGTCATACGATCAAGAGGAGAAAGAAGGACATTGATAATAGAAATGACAGAAAACTTTCAGGCAGAGAAAGCTACTTATTCAACAACATCCGATGCAGCCTGCAAGAACATTCCATCACGCACACTAAACAGGCAAGCGGAAACCAGAGACTGACATCTCCCAAAGCTCAGTATGGTATGAGTTAAGTATGATTTACTTAATCATTTGAGTGATTTAATGGAAATAGTCTTGATTCATACTGGAGTAAAAGGAAAGAAGAACCAGTCCCATGGCTTATCACCTTACTTGCTTTTGTTTCTCCCTGTGTGTTCACGGCTCTAGTAGACCTTTGGGCTTCATCCTGGATTCTGTGATAATTCTCAGCTGGCAGAGGGTTCTGAAAACCCTATAGGACAGTAAAAGGAGCCATGGCTCTAGAAGGAAGCACTCTCTAAAAATCCCAGCAGCAGGACTGAGGTAGCATGTTGAGTTGCCTGTGGAGTGGGCAAAGTAGCATGAAAGGCTGAAAGAAGGGCTTGGATGCAAGCTGGGAAGCAGTGTACAGGGCTAACAATAGGGTACAAGTCTAGGTGACCGTTGTACAGGAGGCTTTATGATGTGGTTAAATGAAGCAGAGGAAAGGACTGGAGTAGAACAATATTCAACCTGGTAAGTAATTGTCACAGAGGAATTACGTGATGTGGTATTATCATGTCCAACACTATACCTTCCTGAAACCAGGCTTCATTTTCCACTGGTGCACCCTGCTTACCTAGAAAACAGGATTCATGGTTTTGTCTACCAAAAATAATAGTGCTGCTTATCTGTAGCACTTGAAATAGTGTTGTTATTATTCAACACAGACACTTACTGCTTCTCAAACCTTCTACAGACTTAGTAAATGGAAGTGGCTACCACCTGCAGTGAACAGGCAGTATAAAGTTTGTAACTGCAGACTCCATGGGGAAGGATATACCTACTGGCTTTATAGGAGTGAGTGCAAAGTAACTTCATCATGTGCTGGAAAGCAAACCACTGAAATGAACCAGCTTTTGTCAAAGAGTTTGCATATACACAGTAAGAAGCACCACCTCAGGACTCTTACCCTGAGATCAGGAGTTGCATTCACGTTCAGGCTCTTACCCTTCATCTTTGCTGAGCTATGTTGTCAAAGATTTGTTCAAGATCATATGCTGCCATTTAAGAAAACAGTATTCATATTTAACTAATGTCAACTTCTGTGGATCTGTGACTTAGATTTATAAAAAGCTAGCTCTTGCCTTTATTGTTTTTCAGTTAAGGGAATTTTACCAAAACCTTAATGAGAACTTATTTAACAAATAATAACAGAAACCACAGAAAATATATTTCTGCAGGGAAGCTATTTTCAGCTTTCCCTGGGGCTAAGGTATCTTCAGTTTTATAGGTGAGGGTAGTATACTGTTAGTGAGGATGTAAGATTTATGAAGGACCATATCCTAGCAGAAGTGAGTACATCTGAGCACTTTCACTCTTAGAAGGTGTAAATTTACCTGTAAGTGTCCCTTCAAACTGGAGTCTGATGCCATGTACTGTTTACTTAATATAACAAGTAGGTGGCCTGTAAAGGGCTCTTTTGTCTCTCTGTATATGAACTTTGCAGAATAATGGACACTAAAGCTTTTTTTTTTTGCTTTTTTTTTTTTGCTTAGATTTTTGGAGTGAAACCTTCATATATAAATAATGTATCCATTCCTTTCTATTCAACATCATTAGTAGTTCCTATGTTTATGAGCATTAAAGGTATCACATAGGCAGGCTGAAGCCAGAAAATCAAAGCTAAGGTTGTTATGTTCTCCTTAACTTGCCCTACTGTGATTTTATTTGTCCTCCATGACAGCTTGATTTGACAGATGGGCTCTAGCCTTAACTTTGGATGTCCTAGACTTTCCCAGTGTAAGCCATCTCTTGACACCTTTATTTTTAAATATTGGATTCTCCACTGCCAGTCATTTGTATTTAAGGTTATTTTTAACTGAACTGTCTTGTTAACCATGAGAGACATCAGTGGAGCTGAAAACCATGCAAGTAATAATAGCCTGACAACTTGCTCCCCCATGGACAGCCCTTCAGAGTTTGTCTGGACAGCTCATATGCAAAGCAAAGTAACTGATTGGTTCCTTTTCTTTGAGATAATTTGGAATTTTCTTTT
Source organism: Mesitornis unicolor (assembly GCF_000695765.1). NCBI lineage: Eukaryota > Metazoa > Chordata > Aves > Mesitornithiformes > Mesitornithidae > Mesitornis > Mesitornis unicolor. The sequence goes on from NW_010188476.1 coordinate 10,424, forward strand.
TAGGGACAGTTTTACCAAAGGGAGTCACAAACAATTGAAAAAAACTGAGTCAAAACAGGGGCCATTGCCATGGTAATTAAAACAGAATTCATTTGTATGAACTAGGTCTTCTCCTGCAAAAATGGAAGAACTAATGCAGGACCTCTTTCCCCATAGCACCGTTTAATCTTCAGGGAATTACATTGTTAAATACGATGAAAACTAAAGCTACTTTGTTTATTATATTCTGCTTGCCAAGCTTGAGTCTTGCAGAACCTGTCAAATGTTAACTTTAAATTTAGTAAGCTGAGCCACTTTCTAAATGTTGTCATACTCTCAGACTGGAGCATGGGCTGTGAATTGTCCTGCATGGGAGATATTAGCAATCTGCTGCTATGGTTTTTCAGAAAAGCGATTCTAAGGAATATATAATGAAAAAAACGGGAGTATTATGTCACTAACCTTTGGGAAGAAAACATGTACCCATTTTACTTGTAAAGTGTTTTAAGGGAAGAATAAGTTCACTGCAGTCTTCTTTTTTTCCCTTCCTCCATTCCTACCCACATAAGAGGAGCAGATAGCACAGTAATAATTCAAAAAAGTATATCAAACAAATCAGAAATGTATACACTTGCCTGTAGAACATCTCCTTCTATTTTAATAGCATATAATATCACTAAGTACAGGTGAGATTCTTCCATTTTTTTCTCCCTGTCTTTCTCTGCTGTGATTTACTAGCATCCATGTTTACATCCAATTAATGAACACTCCTGCTGGTGTGGGTTATTTTAATAGAGCACATTTTGTTATTTTATCTGATTTATTTTTAAATATTTATTATTTTAGCTGTGCTTCTTGTGACTGTGGAGAAGCATAACTCAGCACAAAGGAAAAACAGAGCCGGGGCAAGAGTAGTAATGAAGAGAAACTTTAGCACAAGCTTTCTTCTTGAATACGAACAAAAAGCTCCATCTGTGTAACAGGAAAACTGTCATGCTTATAACAAATTCAGGCAAAATACTTTCAAATTAAATGTTGCATGGCAAGCCTAGGCAAGAGATGAGCTTAGATGTGAAACCTGCATTCAAAACCTGCATAAGCTTTGGGTTTTGGTCAACTTCAGATTATGTTTTGAAGTGTCTATTTTGGATGTGGCCCTTTTCTTTGAAAAACTGGGAAACTTTAGTGCTCTTACATATTAGCCTGAATTCAAGTATTCTCTTAGCTTCCCTTCTTCAGTCTTATACTTTGGTCAATGCCACTGAGCAATGTTTTTACCTCCCGCTTCTAACGAATAGTGCAAATCTGAGTTCCCTGGTCAAGATATGAAGATTTTATCTCTGAGAATCCAGGTTTGAAACACACAGTCAGTTCACAGTAGGGAGAGCTATTCTCTATTCCACAGTGCCTAAGGAAACTGCTATGAACACAGAATCAAATGCTATTGATAACAAAATAGTCATGATACAGATCTTACAGCTTACACATTTTGGAATTTACATGGTTGCGCCTGAATGATTGAAATTATTAGCTAAATGAGGGCTTATATGTGTGTGTATCCCTTTTTATATCTAATGAAGACTAGTTAAACATACACTTGAGTAATCTGAGGCAAGTGACAGATTTCATGCCTTAGCATATTTTGTTTAATCAAAAGACATTTTTGCTGGAGTGAAGGAGACAATGTGTGAGTAGAAATAAAGAGCTCTTCTTCTCCTATTAATGGACAAGTTGACACAAGGATTCGAGAATGCACCTGGTAAGGTAAACGATGCACATGCAGACTGACATTTAAGTTGCAAAGGAACTGTGACTAGAGGTGTAAATATAGTAACCCCCTCATATTTCTTACTATGCTTCTAGTTACTTAAAAATCAAATTACTCCTTGTTACTGTTCAAATACAACAAGAAATAGAATCCAGGACTGATCCCTTTTGGCAGCCTACTCTGTTGTAAGATATATGGAATAATGGGTGACAATGAATTCTAGGTCAGGACCTGTGCCATCAACTTGCCATGGTTAGATGTAATGAAAACCAAGACAGCATACTGCATTACAGAAAGCATGAGGAAGCATACTTCTTTTTTTCCTGAAAGGCTGTGCAACCCAGTGGTTTGATGTGATTGTACCATTAGCACTTCCAGGGCCCATTCGGGCCACCAGCTCTGTCAATAAAGTAAGCTCTGAGGCCCAATATAGTGGCCTCATTAGTACACAATAGCACAGGAAAGGAAAGAACAGGAGAAGCTCTGAGATACATACTGATTTCATATTCCGTTCTGAATAAAACATTCCCTTATCCTAGATCAATCTTTTGTGAAACTCATTCGTAAAGCACTTGCAGGTATATGTAGTCCACTCAGCAAGAAATTGTCACCAGCTCGAATAATAATACTGATACTGATACTAACAAGAATACGAATACGAATACGAATATGAATATGAATACGAATACGAATAAATTAAAGTTTCTACACATCCCAGAGAAGCAGAAAGGAAATTCTACTTCTCAGTAAAAACTCTTTGTGTCTGTATTACCTTGTATTTTCCACACAGTGATGGTTGGACTAGGAAGAATTGCTTGGTTTTTTTAGATATTTCAATAGATAGGCAATGTTTGACATTGGTCTACAGGGACTGTGAAATGATTATGTTAGAGCTACACATTACTTTTACAGCCATACCAGCCTCTCTTTTAAATCACGGCATTGAATAAGAGGCATTAAAGAGCATAATTCAGGTCTTTAAGACGCTTTGTATTCTTTCATTCTTGGAAATACGTACAGAAAATTGACCATTCAGTGATATCAATAGCACCAGGACATTTAACTTTAGAAAAATCTTACATCTTGTATATGACACCTTTTATCAAATAATTGCTGAATGGGATGATTGTCAAAAATCACTAAGACTTCCAAAATCTTAAGTACATACCTTGACCTAATACTTCATAGATATATTCCAACATTTAGTATTTTTATTCTAATCCTGCAGAAAATTGTTGCACAGTGTCTTTCATGATCTCTTTTGGTGAGTAGATACACTTCGAAAATTACAGATTTGGTATGTCTTAGGAAGTGTTTATGGTGACAGAAGGATGAACAAGAAAGAACAATAAAGTTTCTATATTTCATGAATGTCTCCGTTTAAGGGTCAGAGAGAG